>NW_005871141.1:1012317-1050886 GCF_000147115.1 Myotis lucifugus | reverse complement strand
AAACACATATATAATTACATATTGTTTTTGTGATTCATCACTGTGCTTTGATTATGTTCAATTTGTAACAATGAAAATACATCCTGCATATCAGATATTTACATGACAATTCATAACAGTAGCAAAATTACAGTGATGAAGTAGACACGAAAATAATTTTATGGTTGGGGGTCACCACAACATGAGGAACTGTATTAAAGGGTTACGGCATTAGGCAGGTTGAGAACCACTGTTATAGGTTCTTTGGGGGGTTATGAAAGTGTTCTGGAATTAGATGGTGGTGATGGTCGCACAATACTGTGCTTATACTAAAAACGTTGGATTGTATACTCTAGAGAGGTAAGTTTTTATGGTGTGTGAATTAAAGTTAAACACAGCAGTGCTTATAAGTGCTTTATTGTAAAGCTTCATACTGAGTAAATCTCTACTTCATTTAAGTGTGATATGACAGTCCAATTCTTTTTTATTATTATTATTTACCTGATATGTCAAGGGAAATTTGTATCTTTAAATAATTATATTTGAAAATTAAAAAACGCTAAAAAAAAATTAGTGATCTGAGCATCCTAATTAAGAATACCTGTGTCTGGGGAGGGTGGGCGGGGACCAAAAGAAAGTAGAAGAGGTAATCATACTTGAAGTTAATGAAATAGAAAGTAAACCAACAAAAAAAAAACTCAAGATACTTAAAAAGGTCATAAATTATTACTTTGAAAAAGTGAACACAAATGAACACGTCTGGCAAAATTGATCAAGACAAAAGAATAGAAATGGAAGAAACAAATCCAATGTCATGAATGTAAATGAGGAATAGCTGCATATAGAGAGATATAAATAAGACACTATTAGTATTAATACATTTGAAAAGTAACCAAATGACTGAAGTTTTAAATGAAAAAAATGAATAACTTGCCAATAGTGAATTAAGAATAAGTAGAAAGTCTAAATAGTCCTATAACCACTGAATATTTTATATCAATAGTTTAACATGTCCCTAAATATTAAAACATAAATTCAGCCAAACGTTCAAGAAAAATAATTAAAATATTATATTATTTTTCTCAGAGAATAGAAAACGAATAAACATTCTCTACTTCAATTGTGAACATCTGATAAGAACAAACTAAGTAAGAAAACTTACGGTCCAATTACTTATAGTATAATAAGTATTTTGATATGACCACAATAGCTTCATGATGATTGACACAACAAAGGAAAGAATTTAATGTTGATGTTGAAAAAAATATTATGTTAAATCATATCTGGTAGAAATTAATAAATAAGACCTCACGCAGTGTGTTTGTGACATTAATGACAGAGTTAATGACAAACGTATCTGAAGGGTGGTGGGTAACTAGGTTCAGTACCTAAGCCAGCAATGATTGCTTTGGGCATAAAAGCTTAAAATCCGCCAAGACATAGCAACAAACACTGAGGCCTGATCATAGACATCTCAGTGCTTTGCTTGATGAACTGAATGCTCTCTATAGAGGTCGGTTGTTTTGCATGGAGGATGGGGAGCTTAATGGAGGAATGATGCCAAAGAGACAGAAATTAATTTTAACTGATGATCACTATTTGTGCCAGCATTCCAAATATTGGATCTCATGTCATCGAAATACAAATATCCTCAACTTACTAGCTAATCCGGACAGTGGGTTTTTCTTAAACCGACGAACTCCTTCCGTTCCCCTCACCTTCCTGCCCCCGCAAGTTTGGGTTTGTGACCCCTGAGCCTGGAGAAGAAGTCTTACTGCCTTTGGAGCTGCTTCCTTCTGTGACCGACTGAATTGCACTTAACAGTGATGGCGAACCTATGACACGCGTGTCAGAGGTGACACGCGAACTCATTTTTTTGGTTGATTTTTCTTTGTTAAATGGCATTTAAATATATAAAATAAATATCAAAAATATAAGTCTTTGTTTTACTGTGGTTGCAAATATCAAAAAATTTCTCTATGTGTCACGGTACCAGAGTTATGTTAGGGTTTTTCAAAATGCTGACACGCCGAGCTCAAAAGGTTCACCATCACTGACCTATGACCTGGTTTCAAAGAAAATCACTTACGGATAACTTTACCTTTCTTGGTTTGATCATCTCCAGGGGGAGAAGAGGAAGCTGTCTTGTTTTCAGGCATGGCTATTTGCAGTATTTCAAGACCTAATTAGGAAGAAAAATATTTACATATCATAAATCAATATTCATGTATATTTAATTTCAGTAAAAATGGTCAGTTCAAAAACTGATACGGTAAGGCTTCTCGTATTGTGTGTGTGTGTGTGTGTGTGTATAAATATATATATATATATATATACACCCACACACATATATATATATATATATATATATATATATGTAAAAATCAATACTAAGTTACGTTTAAAATGTAAGGAAATCCAACAATATACTCTTTCTTCTACCAAGACTATTCTGATCCTACGTAGGAACACCAAATATGAAACTCCTCATTAAAGAGGGTTCTTTGGTCCCCTGGTTTGCTGTTACAATTTTATAATAGAACTAATAGTAGCTACCTTTTTTAATTTGTAGACC
Source organism: Myotis lucifugus (assembly GCF_000147115.1). NCBI lineage: Eukaryota > Metazoa > Chordata > Mammalia > Chiroptera > Vespertilionidae > Myotis > Myotis lucifugus. The sequence continues at coordinate 1,048,332 of NW_005871141.1, read as the reverse complement.
TAAAGCATTATAGAGCTTGGAGATTAGAAATAATTTAGTTCATTTTTTTTTTATTTTACAACTCGAAAATCCTGACTGAAATTAGTAAATTCATTCAGTGTAAAAAGACTACTTAGGGAAGAGTGCTACGAAAGAAAACCATGAATCCAAGTACAGTGCTTTTTGAATAAATCAATTTACTCCATCAAGACCAACTTATTAAAGGAAAGGAAGCTGTAGGAAAGTACATAACTAAGTTCTATTTGATATAAACATTTAATTTTTTTAATTTGATGAAAATTGTAGTTGAAACATATACTCCTATTTCCTCTTTCACACAGAATTTCTAGAAAAAATATCATAAAAAAGAAGAAAATGAATTGTCTCAAAAATGTGGATCTGGGTAACCCTATCTATGCTTTCAGATATTTCTAATAAACAACGCTAATAAAATCTGGTGAAAACATATTTTTTAAATCTTCATAAAAGCATCTGAGAATTAGCAAGGTGATAATGAATACCTAGGTCAAGATCTGATAGAAGGCAGAATCCAGAGAGGTGAGACCAACATGTAAAGCCACTCTTCCCAGGGCAACATCTGACCTGAAGGAGGCAGCTGAGAGCCTGGGCAGTACTTGTAACAGACACACAAAATTTTGGAAACAAAGGAAGGAGTCCAATCTCTGCCAAGCATAGGTGCCCTGGAAAATTAACCCAGTCCTAAGAGACCCCAGAAGTCTGTATCTTGAGGAACAGAATAAAACAGAAATGAAGTGTATGTGAAGACTGCCCCAGACAGAAGCCCAGCCTCAAATCATCTAGGCCAGTGGTCGGCAAACTGCGGCTCACGAGCCACATGCGGCTCTTTGGCCCCTTGAGTGTGGCTCTTCCACAAAATACCCGACTTCTGCGCATGGGCCAGGAAGTTTCAAATCGCACTGTACGTGCGCGCCTGCACATGGTATTTTGTGGAAGAGCCACACTCAAGGGGCCAAAGAGCCGCATGTGGCTCGCGAGCCGCAGTTTGCCGACCACGGATCTAGGCAATTCAAAATCTCACCCAACGGCACTGGTCCTGTTCTTGAGTTTTCTATTAGAATTTTTTTTTACTTGTTTCCATACTTGAAAGCATCTTACACAGAGAATTCCTTTTGTTAAACCACTCCTAGGTTGGCATCTCAGCAAGTCACTATATTCCTCAAATTTTGTTTGCTTCCTCATTGCTTAAACAAGACTTCTGAGCTGTCAATGTTTCTAAAAAAAAGGAAACCCTCTTTTACCCATTTTTCTCTCATGATTTTATTTATAACTAGAGGCCCGGTGCATAAAATTTGTGCAAGGGGCTCGGCCCTCGCAGCCCCTGCCTTCATCCAGATGGTCATCAGACGGTCGTTCTGCTGTCTGGTCTAATTAGCAAATTAGCTCTTTATTATATAGGATTGTTTGTTTTAGGTATTCTTATTGTGAAACATTGCATAGCAATATAAAAACATAATCTTCATTCTTACAATGCAGCCTAAGAAATCAGTGGCTAATGAAAACATTCAAATTCCAATGTATTCCTCAGTGGTCACATTTCCCTTCCTCCCTCACCAGAAATTACAAGCATCCAAAATATAATCCCCATGGTGTCAGTTTATTTTTATTACCTATGTACCTCAAAACAATATGCTGTATTTATTAGTTTAGAGTTGACCGCTTTATATGAATGATATCATACTCCACACATCATTCTACAACTTCTTTTTTCTCTGGTACATTTTTGAGGTTTAGCTGTGTTGTTACACACAGCTGCATTTCATTCTTTTTCATGCAGAGGTTCTCCTATCCATGAACATTTCAGTTGTTTAGAGATGTTTCCCTCTTGTAATTAAGTCGGCTATAAAAATGTATATTCTTGTATACTTTTCTATATTATATGAGAGTATCTCCAGGGTATACATATGGGAAAACACATGCTGGGTTATGCTTGTTGTTTTTATTCTCTAACAGTTCTAGATATAGTCTTCTGTTATTAGTATGCATTACAAAGACTTTTCTCCCAGTTTACTCCAATTTATTTTTAAACTATTTTATTTTTAATGGATATAAGCATATATATGTATACTAGAGTCCCAGTGCACAAATTCGTGCACCAGTGGAGTCCCTCGGCCTGGCCTTCGAGATCGGGCCAAAACCAACTCTCCAACATCCCCCAAGGGGTCCCAGATTGCAAGAGGGGGCAGGCCAGGCTGAGGGAGAGCTTCAGGGCATGTCTGGCCCATCTCGCTCAGTCCCGATTGACCGGACCCCAGCAGCAAGCTAACCTACCAGTTGGAGCATCTTCCCCTTGGTGTCAGTGCACGTCAGAGCGAGCGGTTGAGTGGCCTTAGCATATCATTAGCATATTACACTTTGATTGATTGAACGGCCCACTGGACACTTAGCCTATTAGGCTTTAATTATATAGGATGTGTGTGTGTGTGTGTGTGTGTGTGTGTGTGTGTGTGTGTAAATTTGGGTCACCAATTGCACAAATCCACAAACGATATCAAAAGTCTGTGGTTAGACAACTTAGAAAACTTATCCCAACACCCTCAAATGTTAAAGCCTTTCACTCAATGATAGTAAGTTCCGTCTACTCTTCTAAAACTTCATAGATTTTATCTTTGTAAGATGCTGTTTCTTTTTACCCCTGTTACTAATGGATTTCTTAAGGCTGTAAAATCAATGCCCCTTTCCCGTTCTTTCATATTCTCACGACAATATTAAGCAACTTTAGACTTAGTCTCAGGTCATCTCAGCAGGCATGAGTCCCTCACACATGCTTCCTAATAAACTTGCAAACATCCTGGTGTTCTTCCAGTAATTATGAAAAACATTTATTTGTTAACTCTTGCTGTTTTTAACAATAGTTCAGCTGATTAACGTTATCCAAGTCTAAATGTGCCCAATAATAATTAGAAATCTACACTCTTTTCACAAAGAGGCTTTAAAAAAAAGTCTGGCATTGGGAAATACTTCATGAACTGTTAGAGTATTAAAACAGGAATTAATGTTTCCAACTTTTCACCCCATAGCATGGCTGAGATTTTAAACACATTTCTTTAAATTTTATGGTTCAATCAAAAACTATGTCAAATGTTCTATTTATATAAGTCCTAAACCCCTAAACCAGTTAAATCCAGCGGATAAACACAGAATACAAATGCAGACCATCAAGCAAGGCAGCGGACAGGAATCAGAATCAGAATCCTGGCCAAAGTCAGTGATCATAGATTTGGGTCTTGGCTAAGCAGAGGAATGACCAACCACTGCTGAGACTGACGATCTAAAAGATATAAGTCAGATTGCCAATTATATTGGTTCTAAAGTTGCAGATAACAGAAACTCAGTTTAAGCAAAAACAAATGCAAAACACACACACACAAAGAATAGCTGCGACATAAAAAGGACTGTCTGTGGAAAAGATACTGGTTAATTGATGCTAAATATCAGCAGTCCGTCCATAAAAGAAGCAGGAATACGGGGACTCACCTGTCATCAGCATTCCCTTCCCCTCAGCCTCAGAGACGCTTTTCATATTCATTCTAGTTTTCTTTCTACAACTTGACTTTTCATATATTTCAGAAATTTGGGCTGTTGAAGCCTCCTGAGTTTCATATTGTAGAAGATCAGCCACCAGAAATGCTGGCTGTTTCTCAGATATGATTCCAATGATCTCTGAGAGGATTTTAATTAGCCTCACTTGAGCCAAGTGCCTATATATTTAACCCAATCAATTGTTGCTGGGAAGTCAGGATACTATTATTACACCAGCTTAAGTCTGCTCTCTATTTCTGGGCACAATTATAGTTAGGGGTGAGGTCGCTGTACTGGCAGAGCCTGGCATCGCTCTGATGTTGGGGATGGTGGGACTGGGGACCAGAGCCTGTAGCCTAGAGGCTCTGTTCCAGAAATGGCTGGCAGACAAACAGAATATCTCGGCAATCTTTCAGGAATGTTTGTGACTGTCTGAGTTTTCCTAACTGCAAACAAATCTATGTTAAAGCATTATATTACTAAAAGTTATTACGGAGAAGCTACAAAATCATTTATTAAGTATTTATATAGGAAGGATTCGGGGGTTGTCTGCGACTGGACTCCATTACTTTCTAAGATCCACTTCACTTTAATACTCAGCATGCTTGATTCATTTCATTTCAACTGTTCATTGATTCTTGTAGCAATTTATAACTTGCATCTTGTTTATGTCACTGTGCTACTTGTTTAAGGTACAGAGACAAAGAAGACATAATCTGTGCCCTTAAGGTACTCTCCAATTTATTTTTTTAATATATTTTATTGATTTTTTACAGAGAGGAAGGGAGAAGGATAGAGAGTTAGAAACATCGATGAGAGAGAAACATCGATCAGCTGCCTCCTGCACACCCCCTACTGGGGATGTGCCCGCAACCACGGTACATGCCCTTGACCGGAATCGAACCTGGGACCCTTCAGTCCACAGGGCGATGCTCTATCCACTAAGCCAAACCAGTTAGGGCCCAATTTATATTATATACATTTTAGTAACAACAAAGGACTGTAAGACAGGGCCTATAAGTTACATGTTTGTGAGACAATGAATATATTTCTTTGTATATCCCTGCCACTCCTTGCCTCTTTACCACACGTTCACCAGTCATCCATCAAAATAAGCCATATGACTCCATTTTTCCAATCCCTTCTACACAGATCTTTTCACTCCACCTTTTCTTGGGTCTCTAATATAATGTCTCCTTTTCTGACTACAAAAATAATTTACTTACTCCTTCTCCCTGTACTTTCTTATCACTTCAGTATCCTATTGCACTGATTATATATAGTTTCCTAAATAATTGTGCACATGTGTGTTTTTTCCATTGAATTATGAGACCTGACAGGACAAGGATTTTGTCTTATTTATTTTTTTATTATCAAATCCCAACAGAGTGAAAACTCAAAAACAGTGATTGTTCATAAAGGGAAATAGCATAACCTCTTGCCTTAAACATTAAAAAGGTTCATATTTATAATAGACTACAGGTCATAATATTGGCATAATATTATGCCAATCACAGATTCTGGAGGAAACATTTCAATTTTCAACATGTAATTGTTATGATTGATTCTTGATAACCATTTTCAAAGTTGTTTCAAGAGACAGTGAAGAAAAATGATTATCAAATAAATATTAAAAGCAGATGGTGCAACCAAACATGCATCTATCAAATATTGGCTTTCATTTTAACCCGAGTTCCAAACTTTTAAAAATCCTAAATTAGAAAGTTCATAATACCACAATAGTAATAGAATAAATCATAAAGCCTTCTTTGAGTGTTGTTTTCACAAAGAACATCATTTCATCCTTTAAGGCATTGTACAATAGTAAAGAAAATTGCAAAAAGACAAGGTATTTTCCCACATATTTCCTATAAGTATCTATAATAATTTCTTTTCTAAATCTTTAAACTCTATTCCTTTGATTCTTAACCTCTCTTCCTTTAATATTCTATTGACTTTATATTATGTCTGTATTACATCCAATAGACTAGAGTTAAGATGCATTAAATTAATATTTCATGGTCTTACTAAAACCAGGCACAACTTCAGAAAGATTAAATATCATTTTCTCTGCAAATCAAATTAGAACTTAAAATTTCAATTTCTACACATATATTCAGAAAGCTATATCATTCTGTATTCTGAATTTGAGTAAAGAGATGAGCTTTTCACCTTCTGGTAATTACTTGAGACATAAAGAATGGCGAGCAATTCAAATCAGCTTTCATGATATTAAATTATTTCATAGATCAATATCTGGTATTAAGTTATTTTAACTCTGAGTTACATCAATGATTTTATAGTGAGCATACTGAGAAATATTTATATTTGCTGACAATATGTAAAGTACTTAAATTGTTCATGTTCAACAACTGTCTCAAATGCAAAATAACAAATTCTTATAAATTTGAAGTTTCAAATTGTTATGGAAAAAATACTTTTTTAATTAGGAAATACTATGCCATTTTCCTAAAAGATAACTTTTGCTCCTGAAGAAATATGCCTTTTGATGTTATTTTTTAAAAGAAAGTCAATAACTATTTATTGACCATTTCTGTCTATTTCTGATAGCTATTTTGTGAAATATAAGAGAATGATTAAGACACAACCCCAGCCCGCCAAAAGTTTTAATTTAGTTGGGGAAGTTGCTAACTCATGAAATAGCTAGGGGAGTCTTGACCCAAGGAAAACAAAAATGATACCTTGCACTTAAGACATGCCACATGTTTATGCCTCTGCTCCTCAACAGCCTGTGGTGAAGCTACCATTACTCCCCTGTTTTGCAAAGGAGACCCTGCAGCACTAAGAGGTTCAGCACTCGCAGGTCACTCTCTTGTCGCTGTGCAGTGCAGACCTGGGGTTAGCCCTGGAGTCTGTGACCTTGCTATTCTGACCATGCTATCATCCTGCTAAAAGGAGACCAGTGTCCTAGGGTGAAACAAAGGTAAGAAAAGAGTTCTCAGAACCCTATAATGTGCTATGTGTGCAGTAACTCTTCAAAATAGGAATTGCCCGGCCAGCGAGGCTCAGTGGTTGAGCATCAACCTATGAACCAGGAGGTCATGGTTCGATTCCTGGTCAGGGCACAGGCCTGAGTTGTGGGCTCAATCACTAGTGTGGGACATGCAGAAAGCAGCCAATGAATGATTCCCTCTCATCACTGCTGTTTTTATCTCTCTCTCCCTCTCCCTTCCTGCCTGAAATCAATAAAAATATATCTTAAAAAAATAATACAAAAATAAAATAAGAATATAATGTTCAGTATTTCCCAGTCACTTAAAAAATGTAAACCTGGTTTGAATGGAATCAGGGGAAATGATTGTGAAGTGCCTGGGAACTGTAGAATTCGTCTCAAAACCAAATAGATTAAAAGCTCAGATGTAAAAGAAAAACAAACAGCTAGAGGAAACTGTTTATATAAAAATAAGATTAGAAAGGCTTCTTTGAGCATAACACCAAAAACACATAAAGTTCTAGAGATATGACTCCATAAAAATGTAAAGCTTCCAGCTACACAAATATCACTCGAGTCAGGAAGAAATACTTGAAATGTGGTAACAAAGAGTTTCTGACATATATAAATAGCTGGAAAAAATTGGCAAGAAAAAATGAAATATCCAAGCAGAAAAAAATGAACAAAGGACCTGGAACTGGCAATCCCCAGATGTACATGCAAACACACACACACACACACACACACACACACACACACACACGGGGGTTGAGGGGTGAGGCGTGAACAAATTAATATAGGAAAAGTGCTTAATCTGCCGTAATAAAAATATGAAACTGTTTTGCTGAAGTTATAATACAGTAAAGTAATAGAAGAATCAAGTTATCACATAACAAACGGTAATATAGACATGCAAACTGCAAAAGAATGTTGCATAAGGCATTAGCATGTTTATGAATGGATATATTACCTGAATCCTATCAGGGAGAGAAAATAATATATAGTGGTACATGTTTATTTTGAGAAAGGTAACTATTAAAATCTCTAAAAAGCCTTTTAAAATTCAGGAATCATACTTAATGAAATAGAAAATGTAAAGAAAAATCATGTTCACCTAGAAATTATTTTTATCTAGGTAATCAGGTTGCAAATCACTTATCTACATTAGTCAGACAAACTAGATGATGTAGACTATTTGCCTATAGAGCCCAACAAAGAACCTACTTGTTAACAAAAGCAAGCTTAAGCCTGAGAGTACCTCACAGGTAGAGTTGGGTTATATATGCTGTGTTTCCCAGTCATTCTGTGTAGAATGCTAAGCACCTTCTTGTGGCATTATTTTCTCTCTCACCTAAAATGGGAACCTTTTCCTTTTTGACATTTTTGTATGCGTAACCAAATCAGACTCTCTCCTCCCCTAATAACACCATGCTTGTTAAAATATTATGCTGTCAGATAAATGTATTGAAATAATGTGTTTGTTCTCCCCTTATGTTCCCCCAACCCACCCACTCCCATCTTAATATCATAACAAGATGTTCTAGTTCTTTGTCTCCAGGATTTGGGCTTGGAGAAGAGCAAAGGCAGCCTGAAGTATGTTTGATCTTTAGTGCATGGGCTGTCCCAGAGGGGAAGGTAGGATCAGTGAATTGGGTCGAAATATTCCCAAGACCTGGTGATGCAGGAGGTCTGGGGATCCAAGGAGGATGTGGCTGCAGCCAAGGAGGTGACCAGAACTGGGGGAGGAGGCGGTGGTGCACTTAGAGAGGCTGGTTTCATATGCATTAGGGCTTCCAACTGCACCCGACTTCCATACTCCTGGGGCATCACCCCAGCAGAGCTCTGAAATCTAGAGCCGTGATTGGGGACACCCTTGTGGAACCGATGATACATGGAAAGAGGGTGCTGGGACAGTTATCATACTTCCGCATGCTCACGCACATCCAGAGACCCCAAATACTTAGCACAAATGATTTGGATGGATGTAGGGAGGCGAGTAGAGGTGAAACCAAGAATGAATGATGGCACATTTCCTGCTGAACTGACGGGATGGGGCCACCAAGTTTGAATTTAGTTGATTTAGAAAAAAAAGATTTAAGAGTGGGGTTCTTTACCGCGTTCAGTTTGTAAACTGAGACCCATGTTTCTCCACCAATAGAAGTATATTATCGCTAGTAGGAGCTAACTCTCTTTCCGCAGTGTTTCTAATGGACCTATAACTTTCACTTAAGGATGGCAGTAATATATTTCTCCAGCCCAAATCAAATGTTAGCAATGTTAGCATTAACCCATCATGCTCTTTCCCCATACAGCGCGCGCGTACACACACACACACACACACACACACACACACACACACACACACCAATACTTCGAAGTGCACATGCCAATAAAGGCTCTTCTCATCTTACACACTCTGGCCCTCCAACAATGAAGAAACAGATCTCTTTTGAAAAATGCTTCTAATAACTTACGTAAAGAAGGACTGAACCTAGCAATGGAGAAAGCGTTATCTCCATGCTATTTCTAGCTGCACTTCATTTATGATGCATTAGTAAATTGCATGCCTTTGACCATTGATTTAATTACTTGCGTAAAGGTATCAACAAGCAGATTTTACAATTTTGTCAATCTCTTGTCTCCTAAGGAACTAAATGTTGACAGTTACGTCGACTGGTGTGGCATTAAGGCACGTAAGATATGATCTTTCCAGAGGTGTACTTACTGCCTTTATAAGAAAGACTTGGATTGTCAACTATCTGAGGTCGCATTTGAATCATGGAGAAACTAGCCACTGTTTGTTAATAGTAGTTTGGGAATTTTAACAACATTCACCAATATATGTTTGTTCTTCGAATGTAGCACTGTTCGTTCTGACTTGTTTTTTAAATAAACCTTGTAGGTCTTAAAGGTTGGATAAAGGTTGCTTTAAAGGTTGGATCTGCGTGGATTCCAGAGTTTTCCCATAAGCGATATTTCTAAAATTAAATTGAGAATTGATACCTAGTGTGATTTTTCTGCTTCTGCAAGAAGGATATCCATACATTAGCATGGAGCCCCCAGAGTGTATCCAATTTTTATTCACCCAGATTCCCTAAATGATCTTTCCCAATATGCAAGCTACTGAATTAATGCAAAGCATATGTTACTAAACAAGAAAGGATCCTAGTTCATATGAGCTACCAAATTAAAATTTAATAAAAATGGAAAGACTAACTCTCCCTTGAATATGACCTCGGCAAAGGTCGTTTTTCTCCTCCGATGGTTCTTCAAACACTAATTGAAAACAGGTAACGCACTGCAGCCATTCACCCGTCACCTACTCTTCACTCAGCGTTCCTCCTCTATGTTCTTTCCCAGAGCCCAGTAAGTTATCCAAAGGGAAGGAAAATATGAGACGAAAACCAAAAAGAACATAAAGAAGTATAGAGTGAAGTTTGACAATAAAGCTCTATTTCCCTGTGACTACAGCTTTAGGCTGTTACTTGAGAAAATTTAATAAAATACTGAGGTTTCCTATTACATGATTCGTTCTGAACAGCAACGCACCTTAATAGATTCTCATTCCATGATTGGACAATAATTCAACAGGAATGAGTTCTTTGTGTGGAAAGGTATACTTAAAAAAATCAAAATGGATGTTACTATGAGGGAATCATTATACATAAGGGAAAAAGTAAGTAATGCTTTCATTAATGATTCTATTTTTGAAAGATTTTAATGCATACACGTTTGGATTTTTTAAATTACTATGACTTAGTAAAGATCTCAATACCAGCAATAATTAGTATATTTTCTAGGAGTTGTATCATTTTCACTACTAAATTATTTGAATTATTGATGTGCAGTAGAGAGATCAAAATTCATCCAGTGGCAAAGCTCTTGAGAAATATTAAATCACACTGGAAAATCAAGCTTTCCTCTGATTTCATATTGTCCTTATATTACCAGTTAAGAGAAATAATTTTTGTTTACTTCAAGACAAAACAAAGATATAAATGAAAATAAATCAATAATAGCACCCAGTAAGAAATCTGTACATAGAGAAACAACACAATTAGAGTGCAAATGTGTAGCCATCTGGAGTATAAGAAAATCAAAAGTAATAAGCAGCATTCGAAATTTATTACAAAGGAATTATGCCAAGAGCTTCTTATGGCAGTTTTCTGTGGAAATGCTCAAATTAGTGGGTAAAGAAATAGATCATCTACTACATATATGGGCCCTACTGATATCATTTTATACATGATCTCATGGCATAATATTTGCTAACCGATCTAAGTTAATGTGGCTATAAATACTGTCATACTGATTGAAAACTTGATATCATGCCACAAACAGCCAGTTATAATGAATGACACAGCTTCTTGGAATTGTCTAGAGCCAGAGGTATATGATATTGGGTCGTCTTTGATATTATATTATATATGCCAAGGAATTTAAAAAATATGAAAGCAATGAGATATCAAGCAGATGCAAAATAGTAGCTTGAAAAGGGATAATACATAAAAAAAAACTAAGTGAGTCAAATAAGCCAGCAAAAGTTCAGCATCACTTTACTTCAGCAGAGGTATGCAGGCATATGAAATTGTTCTCATCATCACAAGTATAATACCGACAATTCCACTCCCTGCACTACTTCAGGAAATAGATCTGGGAGGAGGAAGGGGGAAAGAGGGAAAAGTAATTTAAAATGTTCTTTCCCATGGTCTTACCTCTTCAAAAATGTCCCCCAAATTTCAATATTTCAGAGATAATTACCAGGTAGGTAGCATTTTTCTGCTGCATCTCTGAATGCACAAATTATGTGCTTAATTTTTCTTTTAATCCACAGTGCCTGGCAAATATTGAGTGCTTAAAAATACTTCTTAACTGGAATTATATAATTTCGTGTGAGAGAACATCTCCAGAATTTTCGTCGGAAGTAGTAATAGTTAGTGGAACAGAATAGAAAGCTCCTTTTAGTTCATTTCACTTAAGAGTTCATTGCACATGGTTTTTATACAGCCATTTCTGGATCTATTTTCTAGAGCTGTGTTGTCCTATACTATAGGCACTAGCCATATGGAAATTTAAAATTAAAACTTCAGTTTCTCGACCACACTAGCCCCCTTCAAAAACTCAACAGCCATAGGTAACTAGTGGTCACTGCATTGAACAACTGTTCCATTATTTCAGAAAAGTCTTTTAGACAATATTGTTCTCAAGCAAGTCGATACCATGTTACCGTTTTCCATACATATTTTCTAAACTCTGCATTCATTTATTCACTGAAAAATATTTATTGGATCTACATGATATGCTAGGCACTGATGATACAAAAATAAACAAGACCTCTTTTTTAACACTTAGGATCTTTTGCAGGAAGACATCAATGAAAAGGTCATCAAAATGCAGTGCCATGCGCTAGAGTGTTTACTGGAAGAGGTGAAATGATCAACAGGAAGACTACTGAAGTAATCAAGGTAAGTTTGTGCTTGTTTGTTTTTTAATTAAGCTAGAGGAAGTGGAAAGGAGAGGAGAAGAAAGAACTAAATGTATTTCAGGAGTTCAAATAGCAGGATTTGGTGAGAAATTGGATGTGTCAGGAAACAGAGAGGGATAAATCTAGAATGACTCCCATGCTTCTAGCATACCTGAGTGAGTAGATGGCCCTGCCATTGTCCTAAATTGGGTCTGTGTGTAGAGGGTGCTTCTTAATGTTTGTAACGTATGTGCGTCCAATATTCCTGAGGAAGTTTGAGACTGGAGCTAGAGGTATGGGTATTACCCTTATGAAGCTGGTAGTTGGATAAGACCACACACACACACACACACACACAAAGGAATGTTGACAGTGCAAAGCCAAGAAAATGAACATTAACAATCTCTAGAAAAGTTGCAGGGAAAACAGAAACTGGAATGAATGGGGGCATAGAAACCTAGAGCAGTGGTTCTCAACCTTCCTAATGCCACGACCCTTTAATACAGTTCCTCGTGTTGTGGTGACCCCCAACCATAAAATTATTTTCGTTGCTGCTTCATAACTGTAATTTTGCTACTGTTATGAATCGTAATGTAAATATCTGATATGCAGGATGTATTTTCATTGTTACAAATTAAACATAATTAAAGCATAGTGATTAATCACAAAAACAATATGTAATTATATATGTGTTTTCTGATGGTCTTAGGCGACCCCTGTGAAAGGTTTGTTCGACCCCCAGAGGGGTCACGACCCACAGGTTGAGAACCGCTGACCTAGAGAAAGGCGTTTCAGAAGGAGCCCAAAGAGCTTCAGAAAAGGTGACATAAGATAAAAGCAGTAGGTCATGGGTGACCTTAACATGAGTGTTTACCTTAGGTCATGGTAGCAGAATTTAGGTAACAAGAAACTCAGGAGTGAAGGAATAGGAGGAAAGAAAGGCATGGCCGACCACACTTGTTGGGGTGGAAAGAGCTCCACATGAAGTGACATGTAGATGCCAAGAGGACGTGTATTTGTGTGCTAGTTCTGTGTGGAAAAGGCTGGAACATTTGGTTTGAAAGTTGCTGTGTCCACAGGCTGTGCACACACTGGGTTCATCTTAGCCGGTTTGGATTAATTGCACTTATCTCTAGAGCTGCTGACCCTGGGCTATGGAACGCATTAACTAAAGATAAATGATGTTTTGAAATCGCGGGTCTGTAAATGATTTAAGAGCAGGATGTATCCACCGGCCAGCACTGTTTAGTAGTGCTCATAAGTGGATTTATATTTGCACCTAATTTCGGTAGAGCCTGGGGGAAGGGGGCTTTGAAAGTCTGGTAACGTAGCTAGAATATGTCTATCTGAGGAGCTCATTGTAAGAGGTCTCAACTGTGAACAGACTTGGGTTTCGTGCTATAGAGGTGGACCAGTAGTACTTACAGACCTGTACGGACCAAGAGCATCTGTATGACCCAAAGGTGAGGGAATAAAGAAACCTGTGCCTGAGCGCTCTGGACACTTTCCCAACCATATTTTTCTTCCGTTGTGTCTGTGCTATACCCTCTGCCTGAATAAAGTTGCTCTAGGAACACAAACTGGGTTCCATGAGCATGGGACACAGGAGGTGATTAACGCATAACTAGCCCTGGCTAACTATTTTATTAGCAAAAATACTCAAGAGTTTTCAGTCTCTCAACGAATTTGTCACAAGTGTAATTTGGGGGCCCAACAATTACAATTCCTAAGGGTAGGTTTTTCCTCAAGGAAACATATTAGAAGTAAAGTCTCATTTTCAAAAAACATTTAAAAGAAAGAAAAACTAATTGTCCAGTTTGTCCATGAGGCATCTTACCATCAGCACAGGAGTATTGAACAACTGGTTTCCCATGCAAACTATCTGAGCAGTTTATTGAGAGAAGCAACCCATGTTAGATCCATGTTATCAGACCCTCTTGGTTGTATTCTTTCACTGTTTTTTTTTTCAACCATGTCATCATCACCCCTCCACCTTCACTATGTGACTTCACATGCCCAGGCATCTCATCCATTTCATTGGTTTGTGGTTAAATCCAAAGCTTTTTCAGCATTCTAAAGGTAGGTTGAATTCCTTCAGTTCACAGAGCAAGGTCTTTTTTTTTTTAATCCTCACCTGCGGATATATTTTCATTGATTTTTAGAGAGAGTGGCAGGGAGAGGGAGAGACGGGGTGGGGGGAGAGAGAGAGAGAGAGAGAAAGAGAGAGAGAGAGAGAGAGAGAGAGAGAGAGAGAGAGACATCGATGTGAGAGAGACACGTTGATTGGTTTCCTCCAGCATGCACCCAGACGACTGGGGCTGGCGATCAAGCCTGCAACAGAGGTATGCACATGCCCTTGACTGAAATCGAACCTAGGACCCTTCGATCCACAGGCCGATCCACTTAACCAAACTGGCCAGGGCAAAGCAAGGTCTTTTTCTTACCTTTGTTCACACAAACATCCTGTAAATACCTAGGAAAGGAGGCCAGATGGTAACACTCATAGATTCGAACTAAGGTGAAATAAAGTGATACAGTGATCAAAGTAGGAGATGATCAGACAGTTTAATCAAGTGCCAAAGAACAGACCTTTAAAGTCAGAGGTGGGATTGACCTGGAGAAGTGTGCTTACTGTATTTGAGTACCAGTCTCCTCCTCCGAAAAAAATGGTGAAAACAGTAATGAAAAAAATGGTGAAAACAGTAATGCTTCACTCTGTGACTCTGAGCATTAATATAATGACCAGCATATAATAAGTGCTTAATAAGTGCTAATGGTTTAAAGTCAATGAATGAGGGTTCATTAACAAATTAAATGTTCATGAATTCAATACTTAACCTGTCCACATAGCTCCATATCTCGGTTTTCTAAAATAACGGTAAAATTAAATGTAACCTAACTGAATTTTTATGAGCCTTGAGGGACTGAATATACTAGCACAAATGGACAATAGCCAGCCTATATATAAAAATATAATTCTAGCCCACAACCTCTGCACCCACCAGTCCAGGAAGCCAAACCACAACCTCTGCGGTAATCAGCCCAGAACAATCAGGACTTTGTCAATGACTGCCAGCTTGCCTAATAATCGCCTGTGCTTCTAACGCAGGACTGACCAGAGGAAGCCAAATGAGCTCCCAAACCAGTCACCGAGGATGCCCCCACTGCTAGTCAGCCCCCCTCCAGCGTCCCCATGTCAACAGCCTCCAGTCAGAGCACACCTGAAGCCTTCCCTTTTTCCACTGTAAACCTTTCCCACTCCCCCGCTTGCCTTTGAGTGTCTGCCAAACACCAGTGATGCCAGCTGACTCCCTTGCTTCAGCGAGCTCTGAATAAGTTGCCGCTGTTTGTCTTCATTTGGGTGGTCTTTGTTTCCACAGCATTATAACTGAGGTTAAATGTTCAACACCAATTTTAAAATGCCTTCTATATTTATTAGTGGTATTATTGTGCAGAAAACAGACAGCATGATCATTAAGGCTCACCCATGCAACCATCTGCTTGTGGGTGTACACCTTGTCATCCAGGCACCTAATTCAAAGGCTTCTGATCAGTCCAGTTCTCTCCCTCCATCCTTACCACAGCACAGATTCCTCTACTCCGTTGAGCATTCCAGCTTAAACTCTATGCTTGTCCTTTCTTATCATACAGCCTCTTTCCATGTTGTCTGGACTCCAGGGTCCAGCATCTTCGCAATCCTGTAGCCAGCAGTCCCATGAAGCTTCAGCGTCATATGCCTGGATACACTCTAGACCAGTGGTTCTCAACCTTCCTAATGCCGCGACCCTTTAATACAGTTCCTCATGTTGTGGTGACCCCCAACCATAAAATTATTTTCGTTGCTACTTCATAACTGTAATTTTGCTACTGTTATGAATCGTCATGTAAATATCTGATATGCAGGATGTATTTTCATTGTTACAAATTGAAAATTAAAGCATAGTGATTAATCACAAAAACAATATGTGATTATATATGGGTTTGCCGATGGTCTTAGGTGACTCCTGTGAAGGGGTCGCGACCCACAGGTTGAGAACCGCTGCTCTAGACAGACAACTATTGTTGCTGACTCTCCTTCTTTTAAAAGAAAGAGGGCGCCGTTCTTTTGAGAAATGGTTTTCCCACTCTATTCAAACAAGGTTTGATGGATTGCTGTCAATCCTCGTAGCCCTATCCCAACATGAAGATTCTAGGGACGGGCAGATGCACTGAATGAGGTTAAGGAGTGTCGGTCCCAGGACCTTTCTGGATTTTCTTGTTGGGTGGAGGGTCGGGAATTGTGTGTCCAGAGCTCTTGGCAGTTATGGTTCTGCCTGGTGGAATAAACCAGTGGGAAAACGAAGTCCATATTCAAAAGGAAAGAGAATCATGAATGCAGATATCATTCACTGGGATAGGGAGCGGGGCAGGAAGAACAAACTCTGAGGATGAGTGACAGGTTCGGTGAGTCTGCGGCAAGAACAGAGAGAAGGCCGGGTGTGGATAAGAGCTCTGGTAGTTCCCAACATAATGGGGCTCCTTCACCCATGGAGAATGAGTGGATTTACTCATATATTTTTATAGTTCTGGTAATTACCTGGATGTGTTACTAATAAAGCCTATAACAATAAAATGAGAAGCATTATGTATTCAAGGTAAAAAATGCACAACCCTCTCATGTAAGTGTTTAGCTAATAATTCAGTGTAAACTAACAACTTAAAATCCTTCAGACTGTTGGGTGTGTCTCACAATTAGTCAACCATTCACCTCTGAGTTCTTCCCTTTGGTAGGTGGTGTCCTAAAACCTGTTGTCATAGTGTAACCAAGGAACAGTGATCAGGGAGGGAGTGGGGGAGACCTTAAGAATGCTACATTTGGGTCAAGATATCCAGGCTGATCATGCGATCGTAACTAGGCCTGGGAAGCAACCAAGTCAATTCCCAAATTATTGAACAGCCAATGAATGTCAGGAAAGAAATAACAGCAAATGCTTTGACTTGGGAGTCAGGAGACATTATTTAGTGTCCCGAGTCTGAAGCTGGGTCACGTGTCAGCTCTGAGCCTCAGTTTCCCCATCTGCCGCAGGGAGGCGCTGTGGGTCAGTCCTCTCACCTGGGTGCTAGAAAGCCAATCAAGACACACAATCCCTAGCCTCTCCCGCAAGGAGGTGGGCAGTACCGATGGGCAGATACTTGAAAAAGGAAATACCAGAAAGAAGAATTAAAGTAACAATTCAAAAAGAATAGCGCGCGAGTCACCACAAGGCCTTATGGGCAACATAAATGGTAAGACTAACTGTTTTAAAAGGCAGGACCTTCGGGTGCCATTTGAGACGGTGGAGTCCAGCTGGGTGGCCGGAGGAGGGCGGCTTCCCATCCCTGCCCCTGCCCAGGCCGGGGTTACCGCCAAACTCCCCCAGGGGCGCCCGCCCAGCCCGCCCGCAGGGACTGTGAACTGATGGCTTGATCGCAAGCAGGTGTAGGCCTAGGAGGCCACCCCGGGGTGCTGAGGTCTGGATGCTGCCCATGGAACCGTGCTAGCGGCCAGAGGGCACCCCGACTCACCGGCTCCCCGGTCTCCCCGCCGCGCCTGCCCACCCTTTGGGCTCGCAGGAGGCCCAGCGGCTGCCCTGGGGTCGGTTACCGGGTGCCCAGGCAACCGCGCTGACCCCCAAGCCCCAGGCGCGCGCTCCCCTGGCCTCCCGGGGGCCTGCCGCCCCGCCCCGTGTTCTGCCCCAGCCCAGGGCATCCCCACGCCCGCCACCTCCCCGCCCTTTTTTCTTTCTTTCTAACCAAGATGACCTGCCGAAGCGGTTCTGCTCTTTACAGGACTGGGGACCCGGTCTCCATCCTTCCCACAGTTGTCAGGGTTCGAGTAGGTGGGGCACAGGCTTATCTGGACTCAGGACAGGGGGACCTCATCTCTGTGTCCTGGAAGGCTTTCTGATGCCCACCCATCATCACTCCTCTCAGGAGGGCGCCTTCCTGCCTGTTTCTGCCCCTCCCCTCGGAGCAGTACGGGGACTCCAGGGGTCAGCTCCCTTGGGTTTGGTTGTGGTTCTAAGGTGCTGGATTGAGAAATCTGGGAAGCCATCCAGGAGGAAAGGAAGCCTTTTCTGTGTGTCTGGGGGTTGAGGTGGGGAAAGTGATGCATTCAGGCCTTTGGTCTGAGGGTCTAAAAAAACACATTTTTGACGCCTGATCTATCTCAGGAAATAGTAAGTGATACACATCATATTCCCAAACTTCCCAAACTTTGTTTCCTCTTCAATGAATATACGCCAGGACCTGAAACAGGCTTCAAAGAAAGACACGCCACTGTTCTCACCACCTGCCTTTTGGATGAATTCAAACCCAAGGAGATAACCTGAAGATCGATGTGGATCAGGCTCTCACACAGACAGGCCACACTTCCAGGCAACACCGGGCCTGCCCAGGTTAAGTCAGCAGAATGGATGACCTTCACAGGCAGGGCAATTAGTCACTCTTTCTAATGGGGGGAAATAGGCAAGGCCGTACCTGGAATAAGATCCTAATTTCAGCCGAAGATGTAAAAGAGGGAGGAGCAATTACAAGCAAACTGGATAGAGGTCTTGATCTTAAATGAATATCTGCAGAAGCAGAACTCTCTTTGTGATTGAAAAATAGATTCCAGAACGCACTCTCCACTTTCCTTTCTCTCTCCATTAATTATTTAAATTCGACATGTGAGCAATACAGTGTTAAAATGTAAACCGAATGAAAAGTCTGCATACTGTAAATATGTAGTATATTCCTTTTATTTTTGGAACCTTCTGGTATAGCTCTCTCTCCCTATTTTTTAATTCTGTCCTGTCTCTGTATGTTGACTATTGTAATAGTTCCGTTTATCTCTACCTGTATCTCCAGGTGGCAGTCCCTGAAACACTGTGTTCAGGATTCTCACCCTGCTTCGTCACTTTTTGCTTTTGCCTCTTGCCTGTCTCTGACAATTTTTAGTGATTCATCAGTCATCCTTCTTGATGTTTCTTTTCTTTTTACTTCTGGCATTGTCTTTTCTCATTCTTCTCTTATAATATTTCTCCTTGCTGTCCACAGTTCTGCTGGCTCTCGGTCAATTAAATTTAATGTGCAAATCTGTTCTCTATGTGGACTTTAAATCCATCGAGAATGTTATTTATGTTATGTTTGGGCACTTTAATTATTTTAGTGCTCTTCCGCTTTAACTCTAATGTTTGATACTAACAGTTCATGGCCGGTACCACAATCTGCTCCTGGTCTTGTCTTGGCAGAGAAAAAACATCTTCTCCAGCTCCTGCTTCCAATTACACAGTCTATTTAATTTCTGTATTGGCCATCTGGTGATCTCCACGTATACAGTTGTCTGCTCGGTTGTTTGAAGCGTGTATTGTGCTGAACAAGTTGTTGGCCTCACAGAGATTCTGGAGCCTGCTTCATTCTTGACCCCGAGTTCAGATTTCCCGATGACACCTGCTTGTATTCCCATTTGCTATGGATGGACAGTGAGGAAGGTTGATGAGACAAAGAAATGATTCATTTGACGGGCAGTATTGCTGGAAAGCTCTACAGATACCCTGGGCCATCAGAAAGAGGAGCAAATGGGCCCTAGAGCAGAGTCAAGCTAAGACATTGCTGAAGGCAAAAATGAAAAAACGGAAGCTGCTCTACTTCAGGCGCATGATGAGAAAACACCGTCCTATGGAAAAGACAATATTGCTGAGAAAAATAGAAGAGAGCGGGAGAAAAGGAAGACAAAATATAAGGCAGATAGACTCCCTGAGGGAAGTCGTAGACAGGCGTCTACAGGAGTTGAACAGGGCCCCTGAGGACAGGACATAGTGGCCATCACTCATTTTTAGGGTTAGCAGGAGCCAAAGCCAACTCAAGGGCATGTAACACACACACACACATATATACTGTTCATGGGAGGTCAAAATATCTGAGTGAAGATACTAAAGCAATGGCTAGATTCTTCTCCCAAAACAAAATTTTAACTACTAAATATTTCATTATTCAACAATTTTCTCTGAATTAATTAGAACTCATTGATAATTGCTATACACCTGTTGTGGTAGGCAGAATTCTAAGATGAACCCCAAAGACTCTACTCCCTGGTAAACATGCCCAATCCTCCGGACTTGGAATATGATGGATTTTATTCTTGTGATTAACCTGTTATGCGATACAATTGACTTTCAAAAGGGATATTATCCAAGGTGAGTTGGACCTAATTGGGTGAACCATTAAAAGGGACATGCCTCGCCCTAGCAGGGTTGGCTCAGTGGCTAGAGCATCAGCCTGTGGACTGAAGGGTCCCAGGTTTGATTCTGGTCAAGGGCTCATGCCAAGGTTGTGGGCTAGATCCCCAGTGGGGGGGCATGTAGGAGGCAGCCGATCAATGATTCTCTCTCATCATTGATGTCTCTATCTCTCTCTCCCTTGTGCTCTGAAATCAATAAAAATATATTTTATAAAAAGGGACATGCCTCTTCTGGGAGTTAGAGAATTGAAGCATCAGAGGAATATGACACCAGGGATATTCTCCATGGTCAGCTTTGAAGGTTGAGGGACCATGTGGCAAGCAATGTAGGTAGACTGTAGGACAGCCGTGGGTAAACTACGGCCCGCGGGCCGGATCCGGCCCATTTGAAATGAATAAAACTAAAAAAAAAAGACCGTACTCTTTTATGTAATGATGTTTACTTTGAATTTATATTAGTTCACACAAACACTCCATCCATGCTTTTGTTCCGGCTCTCCGGTCCAGTTTAAGAACCCATTGTGGCCCTCGAGTCAAAAAGTTTGCCCACCCCTGCTCTAGGAGATGAGAATGGCCCCACCTGACAGCCAACAAGGAGATGGGGATCTTAGTCCTACAATCTCAAGGAACTGAATTCTACCAACAATCGGAATGATCTTGGAAGAGAACACTGTACCCCATATGAGCACACATCCTGATAGCACCTTGATTTCAGCTCTGTGAGACCCAGAACAGACAACCCAGTCAGCCTGACCCACAGAACTGTGAGCTAGTGAAGGGGTGTTGTTTTAAGCTGCTACGTTTGTGGTAATTGATGTGGCAATAGAAAAATAATACACCTATTAACTTCAAATAAACAAAAGTGAGATCATTTGGGTAAAGATACATGGGTATCTCAGGAAACCCAGGGCAGGATTGTAGCTGAAACTCAATTAGAACAGATATCAGATACTGCAAAATTAAAGCAATACTAGATCTATTGTTATAAACAAAAGCACAGTAGATAGGTCATCTTATTAGCAAATAGAAAATCTGATTTTTTATAAAAATAGAACAAATAGAAATAGGTTTTTTTCTATAGCAATAATAAAAGTCAAAGAGAGAATGAAATATTAATAGTAAATAAAATAAATAATTATTAAATAAAAATACATTCACTGCAAAACTATCATTCAAAAATAAGACCTCCAAAAACATATTTTGAAAGAACAAAAAGTAAGTTAACCATTAGCAGAGCCATACTGAACTATGTATTTTTAGGAAGAAAGAAAATAGTAGATATTAGAAAGATGGGTGGTTAAATCTAAACAACCTTTCACTGTAGAAAAACGTAGCAGCCTTCTCCTGGTGTTTCAGTTGTTCTTGGCTTTCTCTTCCTAATCATCCCTATCCAATTAGTCCTCAAGACCTGTGCATATGACAGTTTTAATATATTTCCTGACAGTGCTAGGCCATTTCAGGAATTAGACTTAACAATGGAATATTCTGGGCTCCTCTTTTACTTACACCAGAATTCTTTAGAGCCGCTTTAAATTAACTAAATGTATACCACACCTGCCATAGAGAATTAGCTGAATTCTCTCATTTATTGATCGTAATGTTTTATTAAGATGGACCAGAAGGGTCCTCAGTAGACAATTGGAACTGGTATCTAATTATATCTGAAAGAGTGGCATGACATCAATTTCTCTAAATTAAAAATTATTGTCTTTGGCAGGCATTCTCCTAAATTCAATTTGCTCACATCAAATTACTTCTTACAGCAACTTAATTCATTTTTATATTGTAAGAAATTCATACCGATGTACAGTGAAAAAGTAAGAAGTTCCAGAAGAGCATTACTGTTGTTTTTCTATAATGACATATGATTTAAAATGTTCCAAGATCAGAACCGTTTTGCTCTAACATTAATGGTATGGAGTTTGAAGATAATCTTATGCCTTTTCATGTGCTAAAGTTTATTATGGCAGCTTTCTAAAGAATATTTTAAATGATCCTCAGTAGTAAAGTTCTTACAGGTATCCCTACTGCCGTCTTCTGTGAGTTGTAGTCATTATACAGGCAAGTGCCCCTGAGTATTCATCATAAGATCCCATTCATTCATCTTCTTGTCATAAAGTATATGGATATGCTTTCAATCCACATGCTTTATAGAATACCTACAGCCCTGGACGGTGTTCTAAGTGGTTAGAGCATCAGCCTGTGCACTGAAGGGTCGTGTGTTCGATTCCCCGTCAAGGGCATGTACCGGGGTTGCAGGTTCAAGCACTGGCTCAGGTCAGGATGCATGCAGAAGGCAACCAATCGATGTGTCTCTCTCACATTGATGTTCTCTCTTCCTCTCTGTTTTCCCCTCCCTCCCTCCCTCCCTCCCTTCTACTTTCTCTCAAAATCAATGGAAAAAAATCCTCAGGTGAGGATTAACAAAAACAACAAAAAAGGATACCTACAATTTAATATTTCATCATAGTACAAACCTCAAACTCTCTCTCTCTGGGCAGTTTTCTCAAAAGGAAATAGATGGAACACTCAAGTGTGGACACTGAGGAAAACTGGAAGGCGCTATTGACACAGCGCACTCCCCAGGAAGCAGCACGAAGTATTTGAAAGTAGACTTAGATTAGTTATAACTTATACTGCAAAGTCTATGGCAACCCCTGAAAAAATTTTAATTAGTATGTTTGATATCATAAAAGAGAAGAGAAAATGAAATCATACCAAATGATCAATTAACCACCTCCCCAAAAACACCCAGGCAGAAACAAAGGGGAAGGTAAAAAAAAAAAAAGAAACAAAGAACAAATTGAAAACTGACACTATCTAACTTCAAGACTTATAAACTTGCAATAATCAAGACAATGTGGTATTAGTGAAAGATCAGACAAACAAATCAATGGAGCAGAACAGAGAGGCCAGACATAGACCAAAACAAAATGTAGTCAGTTAATCTTTGACACAGGAGCAAAGCAATTCAGTGGAGAAAGATAGTCTTTTCAACAAACGGTCCTGGCACTTCCAGAAATAGACATGCAAAAAAATGAAACTCTAAACCAACCTTGGGCTTTTGACACAATAAAATGGGCTCAAAATTGATCCTAGGCCTAAATGTAAAATGCAAATCTATAAGACTTCTGGAAAGTAACAGAGAAAAAAAATCTAGGTTTGGTGACAACTTTTTAAATATAACACCAAAGGCATGATCCACAAAAGAAAAAAAATGTTGTTGGACGTCATTAAAATGAAGAGTGTCTGCTCTTTGAAAGATGCTATTAAGAGGAAGAGAAGTCAAGCCACAGACTGGGAGAAATTATTTTCAAAACACAGATCTGATAAAGGACTTATATCCAAAATATACAAAGAACTTTTAAAACCCAACAATAAGAAAATAATTACATATACATATATTTATTTTATGGCCAAAAGATTTGAACAGCCCCTTATGAGAGAGGAGAGTGGTGAGATGAGCCCCCCGCTGCGGTGCAGCTCTGAGGAGGTCTCAGACAAGCCAGTGGGGCAACAGTGGTCCAGTTTAGGGGTTCCATGTGGGGCAGCAATGGCCTGGTTCTAGAATCACTGCCATGGATCTGCTGTTATGCTCTGTCAATGGCCAGGAGGAGGCTTGGGAGAGCATGGCCCTGTGAATGCTATGAGGCATCCCTAAGTTGCCTTGACTAGAGGCTGCCAGGTAATTACACTAAGTAAGTCCCCTTACAGCTTAGAAACTTCACGGCGTGGCCAATCCCTTTCTCTCAGGGATATCTGAATTGGGCACATTCCATAATTGCTTGGTGTCCTGGTTCAGATGTTCAGTAATAATCCAGGAAATGCCATTCAAATAGATAATAGTTGTCAGCAGAATTGATCCTGACATTTCACAAAATGCCATATGACTTCTTGTGCCAAGTCTCTGAGAGAAGTCTCTAAAACTAACACGGTGTGATAACAGTAGATTGGAAACTGTGACAAAGTAATTTCATGCAGAGATCATCTGAGAAAGTGCAAATGAAAATGTCCTATGCTCTCTACCCTCTTTGGAAGGGTTATGGGAAGTCTGAGGTGGCTGGGGAATTGAAAGAGTCCTTCACTTAGTGACAAGAATCCGCAAGCCACCCCGTAAAGGCCACAATAGGACTAACATATCCTTAGATGGCAGTGGGACTAAATGCTAATACCAAAGACCTAATTCCAACAATATGTTTTATCCCAATGGCCCCACTGGGTTAATCAGCACCATTCAGTTTAAACTGTGCAAATTTTCTCTTTGACAAACATATTTCTATAACTCAGTATCATTTTTAAAAAGTATGTTCAAAGCAGCAAGGATATTTACAGTTACTTTTATTTGAATCTGAGACTAATTCTAATTGATTGTACTTAAAGTGTATACATTTTGCAAAAGGAATAGCACAATTACCCCTAATGAAGCCCTGTGGTGCGTCAGTCCCAACAGAGACTATTTCCAATGTCTTATTTGGCCTTCACATTTCCCCTCTGCCACGCCATGCTATTGCTAAGTTAATTATAACCTAGAATCCCCACTAAGTGTATGTGCATGTGTTGCCTTGCGGTCTTCAAAATTTAATCATAACTTTTAAAACAAAAAATTTAAACTTAAAAAAATGTACTTTCCATTAGAGTTTAATGAATTATAAAAACAAAACTAATATTTTTACTGCTTTTCAAAATGTAACAATAAGCATTTCTAACTAATGGAAAGCCATTTGTGCTTCAGATGAAAACAACACACGCCACGTTTCAGCCCGAAGTTCATGTTTATGACCAACACAAGATCCTGAAAAGAAATGTTTAGAGTAGAAATGTCACTTCTTAATAGACACACAGTCGTTTCAAGGCCTTTGTTACATTAATTATTTTTGTTAATAATTTGGAGGCTCAAAAATTATTCTTGATTCTAGACATGACTTTTATCTTTTATATCTTATTGTCTATTTTTCATCGTAAGATTTCTGCACCTCGCTAAAAAATACACACCAACAAAAGAAGCGCTTCTCAGGCTACTTGGCCTAATGGCTGTCTTCAGGAAACAGTTACACTGCAAAGATGCTATTCTTCTTTATTTATTATTTAAAACATGAGGTATCTCCATTGACTTATTTAATAAGTGGCTTGTATTTAGCTGTTGCTCTTTCTGGCATTCTTAAAATCTTTGCTACTCACCCCCTTGATCTGCAAGCTCATTGAGGAGGAAGAATGAAATCTGGCAACCACTTTTTACATGTAATGAATACGTATTAGAGACCAGACACTGTTCTAAGTGCTTTACATTTATTTAACCATCACAACAGCGCTGGCTAGTTACTCTGATAGGTGAATAACCGAAGGCATTCTTCCCCCAGGTATCACAACCAGGAGGTGGTGGAGAAAGCAGTCCAATCCAAGCTGCTGAAATACAGTTACACCCTTAGCCATTCTGCTGCACCACCTCCTATATGAGAAAACATAGGAAAATACAGACTGTCTCCTCTATTATCATGGTCTTCTAATTGTTAAGTACAATTTACGTAATCCAGTCCTATGACCTCCCTCACCTATCTCTACTTTTTTTCTACTTTAAACGTCCATGCATCCCCACTCCCACCCACATTCCTTAGAGGTCCTTGAGCTCAAGGAATTTGTAAATAGATGAGTAAATGCCAGGATAGCTCCAATTATGTTGTTTCCCATAGAGTTTTGAACTATGGGAAATGAGAGCTCACTATTCCATTTGACACATGAAGAATAAGGAAGATGAATGAATAATGAGTTAACTAAAATAGGTTGTGAAATCCAATCTTAAAAGAAACAAATAACCAAAGAGATTAAATGTTTGCATCACCTAGTACTGATTTTTTAAATATCTCATTGGAAAATAATGTGTGTAAGCAAATAAATTTGTGAGTATTACTGCACTCAGACAATTTTTTCTGATTTAAAGATCTGACATTCCTACAATGGCATAGAGCTTTAATTTACTCTCTTAAAATTATTAATGACAACATTAAGCATCCCAAGTCAAATTTTTTTAGTTAAAAGAATTTTAGTAATTATATTGAAGTTATTGGTTTATAGCTAAGTGTATTAACTCATGAAATTACTTTCACTCAGGATTAAAATAATTTCTTTTATTTAACATGTAGTTGAAAATGAGAATTTTTTTCCCCCAATACAGTCTGTATCAAAAACTATTTGTGGAGCCCAGCTGGCATGGATCAGTGGTTAAGCATCAACCTATGAACCAGGAGGTCATGGTTCGATTCCAGGTCAGGGCACATGCCTGGGTTTCAGGCTCAATCCCCAGTGGTGGGTGTGCAGTAGGCAGCCAATCAATGATTCTCATCATTGATGTCTCTATCTCTTTCCCCCTCTCCCTTCCTCTCTGAAATCAATAAAAATATATGTTAAAAAACTATTTGTAGAAAAAAGTGTCTATTATAAGAGGAAACTGTCCACACATTGTCATCATTTTATTAATTCAATAAATGTTTATTAAGCACTTAGCTACTTGACGAATGTTTTTACTGCAGTGAACAAAACACACGCAGATGGGGCTTGCATTCCGGTGTGGGAAGCAGACTATTAATCCAACACAAATGAATATATCATGTCAGATGCTAAGAAGGAGGTAAAGAGAGGTTAATGGGCTAGAGTAACGAAGAGCGGGTGTTATTTTTTAAATATATTTTAAACTGAGAGGAAGGGAGAGGGAGAGAGAGATAGAAATATCCACGATGAGAGAGAATAATTGATTGGCTGCCTCCTGCACACCCCCCACTGGAAATCGAGCCCGAAACCCAGGCATGTACCCTGACCTGTAATTGAACGATGACCTCCTGGTTCATAGGTCAATGTTCAACCACTGAGCCACACCGGCTGGGTGGTGGGTGTTATTTTAAATGTGTTGGGTAAGAAGGTGTCTTGGGGAAGTTGTCATTTGAAGAGAGGCTGAGTTCACTTCATTGAGTATCTATCTGGGAGTATTATTTACCGAATAAACCACAGATGCCAAGGCCCAGCAGCAGCAGAATGAGGTGTGCCTGCTACTTTTAAACATTGGTACTAGTTAGAGGCTAAAACTACGTTCTGCAAAATATGGCCTTAAAGGGGAATTAATAATAAGAGAATATCATGCAAAATCCGTACAACTGTGGAACCAGAGAATGTAAACAGTCATTGATACCACAAACAGGGTCACCCACATAGGTAGCTAAGCATGACTGGAGATCACCACAGGGAATGTTCAAAGTGCCCCAAAGCAATAGATTGGAAATCAGTTGGCAATGCTTAATATCGAAATAACTGAGAGAGTGCAGAAGGGAATGAAGTCCTAAGAGCATGGGGCAGCAGTGATGTGGGCTTCAAAGACGCTCCAACCATTGATTGGCTGCCTCCTGCACGCCCCCTACTGGGGAGCTGAGAGCTGCACAAGGCTGCGGACACCTGGCTGAGGGGAGATGCTGGCACAGAAGACTTCTTTCTTACAGTGGGTTTTTATCCCAAGTGCAGCCGGTGAACGAAGTAAAACTTCCTCTCCTTCTGAAGCAGTTACACATTCTTCTTGATATTTTGGCTCTCTTAGGAAAAAATGACTTAGAGACCCAGTGCAAGTTTGTATTGTGCTGTCATCATTAACTCTGTTCATGGGATAGAAGCTAATCTGCATTGTGAAAACATGGAGAGAAAGACAAAACTTGATGTGCTTATGGGAGAAAAATTAGGGCAGTGTTTCTGGAAGTCAGTGAATGGACAAGAATTGGAAGAAACATATAAGTAGTTGAGTAGCCAGGACCAAATCCTTTAGAGTGTAGATAAGGTGGCCAGGGCCAGATCACACAGAGGTGAGGACTCTGGATTTTTGTGTGTGATAAGAAGCGGTTGAAAGGCCAGAAGAAGGGGACTAAAGTAATCCATCTTCCATTTCAGAAGAAACATTCTGGCAGTTGTGTGGAGATAGGATCTAGGGATCAAGAAAGGAAAACTGAAAATAAGTAGCTATTCAGATACAAAATTATGGTAGATTAAACATCATTGAACCATATCATTTTAATACTAGTAAATGGCCAGATTATGAGTATTTTTTAAAGAGAGAACCAAAAAGAGAGAACCAACAGGATTTTCTGATGGACTAGATGTGATTTCTGAGAAATAGAAGGTGATTGTTGTCCTCTCTCCCTCTCTCTCTCTCTCTCTCTCTCTCTCTCTCTCTCTCTCATCCTCTCTGTCTCTCTTGATTGAGTCAACTGAATGTAGATGCCATTTACTAAGATGAGAAACACTGGGGAAGGAGTAATTTTAATAGGGATTCAGAAAGGAACCAACAGCGCCACGGTGAGCATTTTAACATTGAAATGCCAAATAGAAACTTAACAGGGGGTGTGGGGTCCCGCGTGAAGGAGAAGGGTTGGGCTGGAACTGTAAATCGCTGCAGCAGGAGCATCCAGATGGCATCTGAAAATATGGGGCTGGACTAGAGAGGAAGTGTAACTACGGAAGATGCTGAGTCTGATTCCTGGGCAAATAGATGTTAACATATCAGTAAGTTTGACGGGTGCAGAAAAAGAGCCGGGGACTACTGAAAAGTGAGCCAAGGACAAGCAGGAGAGCGTGGGTGTCACTAAACTGAAGTAAAGAAAATGTTTTATGAAGGAAGAAGTGACCAGCTGTGTCAGAGGTTCTCAATATGCCATGTGAGGTGAGGACTAAGAAACAATGGGTGAACTGGGGTGTGAGGTCACCGCGATCTTGACCCGCAAGGTTTCACTGAGGACAGAAAGGAGGCGAAGAGATGGAGTTGGCCAGTATAGACAACATTGTGAGCTGGGTGACGTAAAGCAGAATAAGCATGCGAGCACTAGCTGGAGGGAGATGTGAGGTGAAGGAGGGCGTTCAGTAAGATGGGCAATGTTACATGTGTCTGTGACAGTGGAAATAGTCCAGCATAGAGGGCACTCGATGATGCAAGAGGGAGATCAATGTGGGTGGGAAAGAAGTAAGTGAGAGTAAAGAATGAAGGTAAAATGCATGATGTATTTACTGTGAAAATACTACTAGGATATAACAAGAGAAAAGTTTAAAAACATAGCAGGCCTCACAAACAAGTAAATATTTCTAGTAGGTGAAAAAGCAAAAATGCAAAATGGTTTTAGGAACCAGTGTTATAAGGTTCCTGGGCTCCAGAAACCAACAAAAGCACCTAGAAATTAAGTATATTAAATAATAGGAAGTAAAATTGTTTTTTAAGAGTCAGTGACCAGCCCAGCTGGCATGGCTAGGTGGTTGAGTGTCACGGTTCGATTTCTAGTCAGGGCACATGCCTGGGTTGTGGGCTCAATCCCCAGTGTGGGGTGTGCAGGAGGCTGCTGATCAATGATTCTCTCTCATCATATATGCTTATATATCTCTCTCCCTTCCTCTCTGAAATCATTAAAAAACATATTTTTAAAAATCTGAAAAAATCAAAAATACATAAGGAAATATAATAAAGAACCAACAAAATCAACAATTAGAATGGGCAGGGCAAAATACTTCAAGTAAGTATATTGATCTTAAATCCTAACTGAAATTCAACAAATATCTATGAAATGCCTATTTGATGTCAAACACAATTCTAGGTACTGGGAATAGAGCCTATAAAACAAGACGCACAAAAACGATTGCCTTTGGGGAGCTTAAATTTCAGTGGGCAAGATAATTGGAGAAATTAATCCATAAAAGTGTGCAAGAAACTCCGAAACGAAACATAAAAAATGAGTCTGTATGAAATTGATCAGTTGAAATGCTGGAAATAAGGAGTCATTGAATTTTTTAAATGCAAAAGAGGAATAACTCTAGATTGGAAATTTTAAAAGAATTGGAAAACCAAGAGCATGTACAAAAATGCAGCATCATTAAAGATATGAAGAATTAGTTAATATATTTATAGTAACTGTTGTATAAACACACATCGAATACGTGTCCTAGAACAGAGGTCAGCAAACTTTTTCTGTAAAGAGCCAGATGGTAAATATTTTAGGTTTTACAGGCCAATCTCCACTCTGATACTGTAGTGCAAAACCAGCTTAGAGGATTATAAGCAAACTTGAGGCCCAATGCACAAAATTCATGCAAGGGGCTCAGCTCTCACAGCCAGGCAGCTTGCCTTGGCCCTCCCATCCCCGGCTTCGTCCGGAAGGTTGTCTGGAAGGATTTCCAGAAGGTCATTCAGCTGTCTGGTCTAATTAGTGTATTACGCTTTTATTATTATAGATAGGTGGC
This sequence comes from Myotis lucifugus, assembly GCF_000147115.1. Classification (NCBI taxonomy): domain Eukaryota; kingdom Metazoa; phylum Chordata; class Mammalia; order Chiroptera; family Vespertilionidae; genus Myotis; species Myotis lucifugus. The sequence goes on along the minus strand of NW_005871141.1, from coordinate 1,017,885 downwards.
TAGTACAAAAATAGACAATAGACTAGTTTGGCCCTTGGACTTAATTTACCTATATCTCCTTTAGAAGAAAAAGGATGGTAAGGATGCAATATTTTGAGAAGTAAAAGTATATAATTTTGTAGGAATAAGGAAACTTATTAGTACTCCATTCAAAAGAATTCTCTGAAAGCTAAGCAGGTGTAATAAAAATAAATCAGCTCATGTAAATATTATAGTGTAACTGCAAAATATCAAAGATAAAGAGAAGAATCTGAAAAGCCAGCTGAGGAAAAAAACTGATGACTTACAAAGGAACAATAATTATACCAACAGCATTCTTCTTATCAGCTCAGTCATGCTGGGAGAAAATAGAATAATATACGCAAAATGTCAGTTTTTTGTTACCCTACCCATATTATACAAGAAGGGCAAATCAAATCATTTTATGGTAAAATAGATGAAGGTAACTTGCCAGTATCAGACACACACTAAAAAGCATGAACTTCAGCCAGAAAATCCAGTACAAAGTGAGGGAATGGGACAAAAAAGATACGTACATGTTGATTCTGATTTACAGTAGCTCCAACCTATAAAGTCAGTATAGACAGTCAAAGCCGGAACTCTGAGCCGTTCTCCTAGGAGAGATATACATATACCTCATCCTATCTAATGAAGACGGAATATGCAGATTGACCATCATTTCGTGACAAAGATGGCGGCATCCACAGCCAATGAGGAGGGAATATGCAAATTGATGCAACAAAGATGGCGGTGGCCGGGCTGGGACACTTGGTTGTCGCCATGGTGATGGTGACCTGCCCGGCTGCTCTGGGCCTCCGGGCAATGTGCGAAGGTGAAAAGGCGGCTCTGGCCAGAGCGAAGGCATTGCCGGCAGCCAGGGGAAGGAAGGCCTATTCTTGCATAAATCTTCATGCATCAGGTCTCTAGTATAGATTATAATCTTAAATCTTAAAAATAGCTCATTCTAGTAGATTCTGCTTGCTTTGTTTTACAAAAAAGAAAACAAGGTTCAGAAGTATTCAGTGACTTGCCTGAAGCCACCCCACTAACAGCTGCCAAAGCTGGGACTCAAACCCCATCTGCCTTGGCCAGAACGTCCTGCCAGCACTGCATTGCCCCCTACTGCCTGGGTCCTCTGCTCATCTCTACACAAGAGCTGACACATATAAGGACACATATGTAATACCTTAATAAAGAAACACACACACAAAAAAAGAAGGCAGAGACTGGCCTTGTTTGACTGCAGCTACAAATAGGTGCTGGTGGCCCTAGGTGGTTTTGCTCAGTGGATAGAGCGTCAGCCTGTGGACCAGGGGTCCTCAAACTTTTTAAGCAGGGGGCCAGTTCACTGTCCCTCAGACCGTTGGAGGGCCGGACTATAGTTTAAAAAAAAACTAGTCGGCTGTTAAGCAACAGGCAGTGGCGGCAAAAACACCCGGCGGGCGGGATAAATGTTTTCGGCGGGCCGCATGTGGCCCACGGGCCGTAGTTTGAGGGCCCCTGCAGTGTGGACTAAAGGGTCCTGCGGTCAGTTCCAGTCAAGGGCACATGCCCAGATTGCTGGCTCGATCCCCAGTAGGGAGCGTGCAGGAGGCAGCCGATCAATGATTCTGTCTCATCATTGACGTTTCTCTCTTTCCTTCTCCCTTCCTCTCTGAAATCAATAAAAAATATATTTTAAAAAAACCCCACAAATATGTGCCAGTGGACTCAAATTTCCCACCACTAAGCACATGTCCATAAATGACCATGAAGGCTGAGGGTGTGGAATGAGGGCTACAAATAAATTTTAGCACATAGGTGAATTCACAATGTGAAATGTGGAAATAATAAGGGTGGACTGTATATTTACCTATCTATGTATAGTCAGTAATATCAGTATATTTTATTTGTATTTGCAAAACAAATATGTGATTTATTTTGTTATTTAAAAACAAACTTAAAATTCTAGGCAGAGAAACAAGATAGAGGAGCATTGTTCATGAAATAGGTAGATCGTGTTTTGTGTCTCATTGGGGAGTAAATTAGAGCTATCCAATTATGCAGAAGAGAGCTAACAGGGTAAGCCTGGGACTGCTGTTCTTCGGTACTAGCAGGGGTGATCGTTGGCTGATGTCTGGGAACTAACATTTTAGGAGGGTTCCTGCCACTCCCGGAATGATCCCGTAGCTCAGGGAGCCCAGAGTGTGTGTGCAAGCAGTGAGGTGTGTGCGGAACCCCTTTTCTCCTCTGGGACTCTGAAGCTTCGATACCTGCTAGGCAGGGGGTACTGAGTCTGAAAACCCTGGGCACTGGGTTTCTAACGAGCCTCCCTGGGAGGCAACACCTCACTCGTGTTGTCACAGCTCGCTGCTGGGGGGACCGACTGGTCCCGTGGGCCTGCACGGGGAGATCTGGTGAAGCCTGGGGCCTGGTCTCCTGCGGCCTGTGGCCCACCTGCCTGTTCCCTGTGCGGATTCCGGTTGCATCCTTTTTAAAAAATATATATTTTATTGATTTTTCACAGAGAGGAAGGGAGAGGGATAGAGAGTTGGAAACATCGATGAGAGAGAAACATCGATCAGCTGCCTCCTGCACACCCCCTACTGGGGATGTGCCTGCAACCCAGGTACATGCCCTTGACCAGAATGGAACCTGGGACCTTTCAGTCTGCAGGCCGACGCTCTATCCACTGAGCCAAACCGGTCAGGGCCGCATTGCATCCTTTTGCTGTAATGTCAGGCAGTCGGAGCCATGACTTGTGGTGAGTCTTCCTGGTCAGTGGGCAAACCGGCAGGTGGCCTTGGGGACCGCTGTGCACAGTGAATGTGTGTACTTAAGGCACATTTATTTGTTCACGTTTTACAGCCTTAGGGGGAGTTGCTTTCAGTCATGGTGGCATAGCTACTAAAGGTTGCCTTCCCACCATAAACAAATATAAACTAGACCAAATATATATGGCATCTCACCTGACTGGTGTGGCTCAGTGGTTGGGCATCGACTTTTAAAGCAGGAGGTCACAGTTTGATCCCCAGTCAGGGCACATGCCCGGTTTCGGGCTTGATCCCCAGTGTGGGTCGTGCAGGAGGCAGCCGATCAATAATTCTCTCTCATTATTGATGTTTCTCTCTCTCTCCCTTCTGCTCTGAAACCAATAAAACATATATTTTAAAATATGTGTATATAAGGCATCTCACTCTTTGAGCATTATAAAATAGGCCAAGCAAAATCATATTCCATAAGAGAAGGAAAACATGTGAGGTGAGGTGCACATTTGCCCAGTCCTCAGCCTAGGAGATCTTTCCCTCCTGTGCCACGGGGACCTGAAGCCCAAGTATGGAGGCCAGAACTTGGACGAGGCTACTGAAGCCATTAAATTTGTGGGTGAAGGTAGTAGAAAAAGCAGAGCTGCAAGGAGTGGGCAGAAGTCTGTACTTCCACCAGGGGACCATAGGTTTTGGAGATAGTGGGAAAATCCAGAAAGAGAGGTCATTATAATGTAATGGACCATGACGACGCATTGCCAAACACAAAAGTCATTATTCAGAGTTCATAGGTTAGAGATATGCATGGTCCCAAAGCAGTAAGGAATTAGCCAGGCAGAACCAGAAAAGTATAGGGTGGAAGCAAGAGAGTACAGAATGAACCCTGATATGCCCTGATAGAAACTCTCCAGATATTGAAAATGCCTATTTTTAATAACAAGTAATAACTGGCATGAGAGAAAGGCCTGCAGTTGACCGATGGGGAAGCCAGTATATTAAAAAGCGCCATCCTTTGATTCCATTTCTATATGACTTGCGGTCTGACACTGAAGTTTCTGTCTAATATTTCATGGTATTTCCTTTATTGTCTGTTTCCTTTATTATCAGCATCCATCTATCCGACATATTATATTAAAATTTGTTGAAAACATACCAGTTTATGAAGTTTAGTGAAGCCCCTCTCCTCCTACCCTGTCCCCCAAACCCGCTCTTGAACTCAGATCCAAAGTGTCTAATACTCTGCACAAACTGTTAGGTTGAATATATTCAAAACACATTAAGTATTTTCCCGAAACCTGATATCCTCTGCTTCCCTTTGTAATTAATACAAGTTAATATTCATGGCACCTGCAGCTCAGTACCTTGGAGCCCCATTTGAAGACTCCAAAAAAGTCAAAATCCCAAAGACTTGGAGCCACCTTTGAAGACTTCTTGCTTCACCACCTCCCATCTCACCCTGCTCAGTATCCAATCGGTTGCCAAGTAACGTAAATGCCACTCTGTACTCCACAATCCTGACAGATTAATGCTCGTACAGCACAGCTCTAACCACATCATTTCCCTGCTCCCAACACACTCTTCACCTCGCGCACATCACTTTAATTGAAGAGGAGCCATGAAAAAAGCAGCAGCCCCGTAGAGTAAATTTATCATCTTAAAAGATAGCCAGGGCAGTAATGTTGCAAGAACCTTGAATCATCACAGCACTTCAGGTTCAGGAAAGCAGTGTGTACTGTAAAGTCACTAATGAAGTACAGTAGACACATTCAGTTACATCCCAAAATGGCAGTAGTGTAAATAGCGGCAGCCTGTTTAAGATGTACATAGTACATTTTGCCCCAGGCAGACTATGGTTTCTATTTGTCGATTCCGAAAATCATCAAAGATACATTCACATTATATGTGTGTGTATGCATGTGTGTATGGAGAAAAGGCGAGAATTTCATTTATTTTTAGTAATCTGTTTGTTTTTCACCGCAATGCCCATTGGCAGTAATACTTTGATTTAAGAATACAAAGCATATATCACCAGGCAAATCCGTTGGCGATAAAAGGATTGCTCTATGTATAATTAAAAATTTAATTCAACAGAAATACAATATATGTTCTTAATATTATTATTATAAAGTCGTACTGCACTAGTGTTCCATGCTAAAGAAAAGGAGAGGGAGAGGAAAATGTGATAGGAAAAAAGGCTATATTTCTATTTAATTTTTTAAGAATAATATAAAGAAATAGAAGTCTCTTTAAGAGCAAATAACATTAGGATTGGCGCTAATTTAGTACATCATCATGTTCATGTCAGCTGAGCACTGTACACCACTCAGCAATAATTGTATTTATCCTTTCCCATGCACGTCACCACTACTCACCTAAAGCTACCTCCATAAACTATAATCCCTTAACTTCTTTTCTAATTAATTGAAAAAAGGTGAGATTTCCAGCACAAACATCCTCACCTTTCTGCCACTCTTTCTCCAGAAAATTACCCACTCCCTTCTCTTCTTCCTTCCTACATATGAGCATGAGATAATGTTCCTGAGATCAAGCCTTCCTCTTGAGTTTTTCTTTTATTTTTATAAATAATTTCATTGTTGTGGAAAAAGAAACATATAAATGTTAAAATAAAAAATTAAACTACACTGTAAATATAACACCCACGTACAGCACATAACCAACCATAAGATCCACTATTCAATCAATACATTTAAAAAGGGTCACGCATTTTTGTGCTTTGAAAACCTGTCTTCTTGCCCATTTTCCCATTACCTCCAGTCAGTCAAAACCATAGTTATTCTGTGTGCTTTTTCTGTACTTTACAGTT
>NW_005871141.1:950181-1011640 GCF_000147115.1 Myotis lucifugus | reverse complement strand
CCCCACCCACTGGTCATTCTGGAAGGTCGTTCTGGAAGGTTGTTCCACCATCCAGTCTAATTAGCATATTAGCTCTTTATTATATAGGATACAGAGTTTTTATGCATGTGTACATATATGTATTTTTAAAATATATGTTTTTATTGATTTTAGAGAGAGTGGAAGAGAGAGGGCAATAGAAACAGCAATGATGAGAGAGAACCATTGATTGGCTGCCTCCTGCATGCCCCCTACTGGGGATGGAGCCTGGGCATGTGCCCTAATGGGGAATAGAACTGTGACCTCCAGGTTCATGGGTCGACGCTCAACCACTGAGCAACACTGGCCGAGTACATATATACATTTATACAGGGTAGCTTTACAGTTATTCATATGGAAAGTAATATAATAATCCTATATAATAAAAGCCTAATATGCTAAGTGTCTGAACATCTGGTCAGCCATTCAACCAATCAAAGTATAATATGCTAATGATATGCTAAGGCCACTCAACCGCTTGCTATGGTGTGCACTGATCACTAGGGGACAGTCGACTGGTTGACCAGTTGTTATGATGTACACTAACCACCAGGGAGCAGACAGTCGACCGGTCGACCAGTCACTATAATGTGCACTGACCACCAGGGGGAAGACGTTCCGACTGTTAAGTGAGCTTGCTGCTGGCATCTGGCCTATTGGGACTGAGTGAAATGGGCCGGACATGCCCTGGAGCCCTCCCTTGGTCCCTCCCTGGCTGACTAACCTCCTGCATCCCTCCCTGCCCTGATTGTGCTGAGGGACCCCACTGGTGCATGAAATTGTGCACCGGGCCTCTAGTTAATAAATAATAATATAAGAATAAAATCTGTGTTTTGCATACTCACAACTATAAAACTATCTTCACCCCACCCTGTAGAAAGAAAAATAGTTTCTTATTAAATATACATTTAATATCTATAAATATATATAAGTACAAATATATTTCATATATATTTCATTTTTTTGACATAATTAAAACTTTTGAAATAATTTCTTTAAGACTTTCTGTTTTGTATTAAAACCAAAATTAATTTTCACTCCCAAGGTTTTATTTCCATAGTTACCAAAATTATGATCTCACAATTATTTTTATACTCACATGAAGTATCTATGATCTTTTTTCATTCAGATCTAACACTACTATTTCTCTTTATTTTTCCTACTCCCTTGAACTTACCAGTTGAGCTGCTCTTATTAATTAGCTAATCGCATTTGGAATTAGTTCATAAGTATGTATTTTTTTTCACTATAGAAAAAAAGACACTGACACTTCCTATGTGAGCTAAGATTTGATGTGGGAAACAAAGAAATATACAAAAAAAAAATTAGAATGCAGAGAAATACATATGATAGATGAGAGGATATGTCCACCTAACTAGGGCTGGATAAACAGTAATTCCAGAAAAAAAAGGAAGGGATACTAAGAAGGGTGATCTCTGATGTGATGTTTACAATTTTAAGCAAAATATAAGCTGGGCCCATTATAATAAAGAGAACTGTCAATATCGTTTTGTATTGAAAGCTCCTAATGTGTAAAAGTTTAAAATTCAACTTAAAGGGAAATGTCAGTTGAATTGCACTTCTAGCTTCTCTAAACATAAGTACTAAAGTGTAGGTGCTTTGCTTAGCAAGCTATGACCAATATAAGGCTATGAAAGTTTTTCAAACTTTATGATTTGCTTGTTTTGAATATGCCAAAACATTTAAATATTTCAGTCTTAGATTCCTAGTTTATGGAATGATGACTACATTTGTAACTGCCTGTTGAAATTTATTTGGAATGTTGATACTATAATTTAGTTTCCGCTTAGAGCCCAGTTTGTTAAGATAGCATTTAAGTAGAAGGATAAGAAAGAACTGGGTTTATTTCCTACATCTACAGGAAAAAAAAAAGTTTTTTTTACAGCCAAATCACCAAGAGACTACTTAGATTACAAAAACAATTCTTATGTTTAGGACAGAAAATATTGTTTTGTAGGTTTTTTTGTTTAACTTTCTCTTAACTTCCTCCACATATGTTGAGTAAGAAATATGGAATCTAAAATATGATCTGAGGTGGAGCATGTAGAGTGTAATTTAATTGTTGAATGATTTCACTGGGGGAAATTAATGATTGGGATACAAGGAGGCATTTTTATTCTCGGATGTTGCTCTCTTGCCTGCATTCTACAGATGATTGCAAACATATCTCAAAGGGGTTGGATCTGTAGCAACAGAACCTTTAATGGGAAGAAGAAAATACACTTGACTGGTGTTATGCCCAGATTTCAGGATTCCCAAGAAACCACATCAGGGAGCCAGCCAGTCCGATGCAAAAGCATAAGAGTCTTTATTCGAGCTAGCTCGGCTCCCCCACCTTGCCGACGCAGCGACAGGAAGCAGAGAGAGATAACTCTGTGTGGAGACTGGTTATATAGGGGGAGTTGGAGGAAGGGGAGGAGAAAGGACTGTGCTCTGCCGATTGGCCAGGCACAAGTCTGTGTCTTGTTCCTGGGTGTGGCTAGCAGAGGCTTAGACTTCCGGGAAGAAGCTCCTTGCCAAGCACGTGGCCAAGGTAAGATGGAGCACTTACCCTGGGCCAAGGTGGAGGGCGTAGCCCTTACCCTGGGGCAAGGTGGAGGGCCTAGCCCTCGCCCTTTCAACTGGCTCAAATGTCTCGGAACTCTGTCATTTGAACTCTGGACGATGGCTTAACTAAGGAAGAGACCACAGAAAAAGCTTAGCACAAACTATAAATTGTGTCGAGATAAACCTTTAAATGTGGTTGGCACCTTTGCCCATCTGTTTACCTTCCTTGAAAATGTTTTTGTAAGGTGAGCGTGACCTTGATGAATTAGGTCTTAAAAATCATAAATTGTGAAGTTTTCCTTTTACACAGCAATTTTCATATTAACACAAGTGCGACCTATTGAAAGAGGAATAAATGACTAAGGAAAAGAAGACTATAATGCAAATAAATTACCTAAAATCTTTAGTTAAAAACAAACTTTAGGAAATATCCTCAGTAACTCTTAAAGATGAAGCAATTTCTTCTTTTTTCAACTGTGTTCCCGTATCCAGGGGGGGAAACATGATGCTGAACCACAATTAGATAAACAAGGACCACATTTTAAATAGAAGCATGTCCAGTACAATAATTTGGAGATACTTACTCCAAAATATGAATAGTTGTTTATCTAAAATTCTAATTTAATGAGTGTCCTTCATCAAGCAACTCTATTTTTAGGGAATTAAAAAAAAACACCCATAACCTCCTTTATTTTGGTGGTATATGTACTTAAATTATTAAATTATTTCCATATTTTCTGCTAGTCACTGGCCACAGAAAGATGTTACATATTCAACTAAGTGAGCATTCTTTTGGAATAGTTGTCACAAACGACTCAGAGCCTCAGCTCAATTTTGGGGCTTTCAGGTTAAGTATGAATCCCACTCTTCTTAAAAGTGGGAGCTTGCTTGATCAACAAAGCAATACTTCCTTGAACCTCCTCACATAACCAAGTATTAGGCTCTGCATCTACACATATCATCATAAGAATCACTCTTAAATCATGCAAATGGGTAACAACAACAAAAAAGAAAACAAAGCCAAAAACAAAAATATAAAGCCCTGACAGATAGTTAAGAATGTGTACAAAAAAATGTCATTTCTTCAGTTTTGCTTTATATTTCGAACTAAATTCAACCTATGGGTTGGAGGAAAGATGTGGAGGATCTGAAATTGCTCTTTTGTTCTTTTCAACTGAGAGTCTTCATATGTGAAGGTTTTCCCTGTAATCTCCTTGCCTGGACTGAGAGCATGTCTGTTACTACTACAGGTACTGGAACACAGTCACTTCCTTCCTGAATTTCTTCCTCTTCTCTTTGTCCTGTGATCTCTGTCCCTTTACCACCTTTGCTCCTATCTATTTAGAAACGTAATTTAAAAAAAAATATTTTTATTGATTTCAGAGAGGAAGGGAGAGGGAGAAAGAAATAGAAACATCAATGATGGGAGAGAATCATTGATTGGCTGCCTCCTGCACCCTCCCCCAATGGGGACGGAGCCCGCAACCTGGGCATATGCCCAACAGGGAATCAAACCATGCCTCCTGGTTCGTAGGTGGATGCCCAACCACTGAGCCCCACCAGTCAGGCTGGAAACATGATTTTTATAGTAGACCACCAGCATGGGGGAGGCTTTGACTTCTGTGAGTAATGCTTCCATTACACATTAGAGATTCTACATTATGAAGAGGGGCAGCTCCTTGACTATCTCTTTTATTATCATGGTGCATACATCTAACTCCTTCTTTGTTTTGGCAACAATGCCTTGGAATTTGCCTCCCTTGAGACAGAAGAAACAAAAAAAGGTGTCACTCCCTAAGCACACATTTTGGCTTATTATCCATTAAATAGTCTACTCTTGTCTGAAGAATGTTCCATGATTAGATAAAACATCAGGTACATCTCAAACACTTACTAGAAATTTTAATGATCACAACTGTGACTTTTTTTAGCAAATGCATGAACAATGCATTTCACAACCACAAAACAAGAAAGATAATAAATATGACGAATTCTGCTGTTTGTGACCTTGATTTTTGGCACCAGATATAAATAGAGCCACATGAATTTCATGTTAGAACTATAATGGAAAAGAAGCAAGACCTAACATGTTTATATTGATCTTACAGACTCATAGCAACTTATGTAGATCAAGTTAGGAATGAGATGTTACATCAATTAAACAATGAGGTCATTGGTTAAAGTGCCTACAATCCCTTAGTAGCCCATGTAAGCAAACCAAAGCCTAAGCCTGTAATTCCTCAAGGTTAAGAAATGAAATCCTAAGGACAGCCTATCACCAAGAACCACGAAGGCTTTCCCACATAATGTGATTGGTTAAGCTGCAGCCAAGCAATTAATTTCCTTGCTATTCTCCCACCTCTTCCCATAAAAGTCTTTCTCCCAGCTCCTCTCCATGGAGGGCTTCCGAACACGTCCGGTCTGGTGCTGCCTGATTCCAACAGACCTTTAAACAAGTAAACCCGTAAAATGTTAATATGCCTCAGTTTATCTTTTAACAGGGAGAACTGGTTGTAATCCTTTAAGTCCCCAGAAGTGGGACTACAGCCTTCTTAATGGCAGCAGTAGTAGCTGCCACAGGGCAGACAAATTCTAAAGATAGAATGAGCTCCAGGGACACTCAAATTCAAAGCAGGCTCGACCACCAGATAGCAGGGGGAGAGCTCAGGTTTGTGCTCTGAGTTTGCACTCAGCTTGGCCAGAGGCTGCTGAATTGGCCAAATTATACAACCTCTCAGACCCTCAGGTTCCTTACCTGTAAAGTGGGGTAATTATAGTATCCCTTTGATAGGGTTGTGAGCAATAAACGATTTAATACACGCAGAGTAACTTAAAATAGTCTTAGCGGATAGTGTTTTACAAGGGTTAGCTCTTATATTTAGTTATAATTTTTATTCTTACTTCTCTCCCCCTATTTCTCCCTTTCTCTTCCAACAGAGTTACTCACGTGTTATGTCTGGCTCTCCTCTTCCTAACTGTTGTCTCCATAAACCCTGATCCACCGATGCTAGTGCAGACCTGAGTGGGAGACAGTCCGAGTGGGGGCGTGTCACTAGGTAGCCAGAGACCGCCATCCAACTAGTCCACGCATTCCCAGCAGGCCATCACCAACCAGCCCAGTAGCTGATGAATCTGGTCCTGCAGCCAATCACCTCCTGGGAGATGTTGCTTTCCCAGCACGGGGCAGAGAGAGTTCATGGTATTTCGCCTTTGAAATCCTACCCCAACCCCTCCTCCTCCCTCCTGAACTTCATGCCAACATCCTACCTAGACTCCCTGCTGGATCAAATTCTCTGCTCGGCAAGAACATTTTTCACTCCGTGGTCAGTGTTTGGTCTCTAATAGTTTTTATATTTTCTTTAACGGTCTGAGTAATAATACCAGATCCTTTGATTTATTGGACTTATTTTCCTTCTAGAAGGCTGTATTCGATTGGACTTGCTATCCTAACAAATGCCCACAGAGTGGTTTCAAACAGCACACATGTATTTGCTTACGGTTCTGGACGTTAGGCGTCTGAATCAGGGTTCACGGCCCAGAGTCCTCAGGCCGGTTCCTTTGGGAGGCTCTGAGGGGGAGTCTGTTCTTTGCCTGTTTCAGCTTTTCGTAACCGCCTCTATGTTTTATCTTGTGGACCCTTCCATCGTCCAAGCACATCCATCACTCCGCCTCCATCCGTACATTATCTTCTCCAGCTCTGACTACTATTGCCTCAGTGGTTCTCAACCTTGGCTGCACATTAGAATCACCCGGGAATCTTTTTAAAATCCTGATTTCTGGGCCTCATCCTCCAGAAATTCTGTTTCTTTTATTACTAATGTTGTGGCCCCACCCCATAACAAAGAAATAGAATTTCCGGAGGATGAGGCCCAGAAATCAGGATTTTAAAAAGATTCCCGGGTGATTCTAATGTGCAGCCAAGGTTGAGAACCACTGCTCTAGAAGGACCTTTATGATTAAAGTGGGCCCAGCTGGAGAATCCAGAATCATCTCTCCATCCCACGGATCTTAATGTAATGACACCAGAAGTCCCTTTTGCCATATAAGGGGACATTCACAGGTTTCAGGGAACAGGAGGTGGACATACCAGTATTTAGGTAGTTGTTATTCAGCTTACTATAAAGGTACCTCACCAGAAAAAAAATAAAAGTAAGAAAAGAAGGGAGGGAGGGAAGGAGGGAGGGAGGGAGGGAAAGAAAGAGAGGAAGGAAACAATAAGGAAGATTTTGTATCATATGGATCAAAGCACACCAGGCACAGTCCTCCTTTGATAAAGCATTAAGAAGCAGCCCATCATCATAACCAGATGGATTCCATGCTTGAAAGGATGTGACCTGCTGACATTAAAAAAAAAGAAAGGGTAGGAAGTACCTCAATTGGAAAAGCACCGCAATCAAGAAGAGTATGAATGATGTAGGGACGAATTTGGGAAGGACCCCACCGCAGAGGTTCAGGGTGAAGGCGTATGTAACAAATCCCCTATTGCTGCACCTCCGGTGAAATCATGAATGGGAACAGCCCGGTTTGTAGTCCTTGTCTGTCCAGACTTGCGTCTGCTATGCCTCTCATGGATCTCATTGGAGAGTTTAGTGGGGGAGAGTGCCACCACCTGTTTGAATTCAGCAATAACAAGTCCAACTGGAGGTGGCCGGGGAGAATCCTGTTTATTCTCTGCCAGCTCTGACCATGCTGGGTTGTTTGATAACAGCCACTTTTAAGAGCCATAAAGGGATATCAATCAGTATGTAGGTTCACAATCTGGGGGTAATTTTCTTATAAGAGACTCATTCCTTCCTACATGGTCAGGCAGAGAAAAACATAGACGTTCCACGGAAGTAATTACAGCATCTACTCTAAATCCTGCCTAGAAATTATTTTTTGTTAAGCTTGTGTTTTTAATAGAGCAACAGTGTTAATTATTTATAATACCTAGGTGTCTGACTTGCGCTATCTTGTCATGTCATTAAAGTAATCATGAATCTGTATCTGCAACACACATTTCCACCGTCTCTCGTGATTTCCAGATGCTTCTGCAAGTGCCTCTAGTACAGTCTTTCATTAACATCGCCGAGCTAAATGCATGTGCAAATTAGAAGTCTTAAAAATAACATGAGATGTAAGTAAAATAACTTAATTTTAAAAGAATATTTTTTATATTTTTATTAATTGGCGAGAGAGGAAGGGAGAGGGAGAGAGAGGTAGAGACATAGAGAAGGAAGAAACATCAATCGGCTGCCTCCTGCGCGCCCCCCACTGGGGATCGAGCCCACAACCTGGACATGTGCCCTGATTGGGAATCAAACCCGTGACCTCCTGGTCATGGGCCGATGCTCAACCAACTGAGCCACACAGGCCAGGCACTAAACTAAATTTTAACATGGAAGTCTGTTTAATGAGGATTATGAGAAATATATTCATGAAGTACAAAATGGGGAGATTATTATTCAAATAAAGCATAAACAGCTTCTAATTCTGTTCGTAGAAATTTGCCCCCCAAAAAGGAAATATTTGAAAGAGGAAAATAAAACTGCTTGAAGTTTTTCTTCTCAACATAAGCAATAGTATAAGTTCTAGGAAATTAGACAAGTTGTTCCCATTTAGTGCAAGTAATAGTCACAATTGTTAATAGGATGAAAGTGGGAATCGGGAAGTTAGAATTCACACACAGGTACACAGTGCTACAAATTTCAGTTAGTAACACTATTTGAAAAATGGACAAGAACAATTAGTTGGAATGTATATTAGACTAGCTCACCGTAATGTAGAGTATTTGGTTTTGATAACATGTCATTCATGTAAATTTATTTCCAGGAGCCAAAAAGAAGGGGAGGGCACAAAATAGAGAGGACATCTTTCACAATATTTTATGAATGCAAATCTGGAAGTATGAGATATCTGTACCTTGGTTTTCTCCATTCCTCAGCCCAATATTTATGGGAAACCAGTTCTATGAATAGTTACTGGATGAGCTACTCTGTGAGGTTGCGCTCAGTGCAATCGTACAGTGCACCCTGCGACAACTGTCTCCCTTGGGTCATCTTAAGGCAAAACCACAAAACATGTGACACTAAACTGTGGTAAGTGGTGTCTCTAAGGACCCAGATACCCAAATCCTGGGCTCTCGTCACCCCTTCCCCCACTCAGGTCAGGCCACAGGCTCAGGAACTTCCCTGGAGGCCCTTCGCAAACCCAGAATTTCTAAATTTGTTCCATTTTCTCAGGGTCTTCCTATGTCACTGGCTAGTTAACTGGGAAGATTAATTCCAGCTGTGAGGTGGTAAGGACAGATCATACTATGCTTGTTAAATTGCAGTCTGGGTTTCGGGGGCAGGCAAAGCACAGGACAAATATGGAGCATTCGCATTGATGTTAAGTGCTCTCAAAATACTTTCATATTCATCATCGCAATCTTTGCCCCAGGAAAATCTTCTTAAAGACTGTGATATATCTCCTTCTGGAAAACCTGAATTCAAAGTATATTACCTTTAATGTAACGCATTGATACTTGTCTTAGAAATAGTTAGGTACTAGAGACTGAGATCCAAAATTATTTCAAGGAGTTATAAAATTATTATTTAGTATAAAATTCTTATTATTTAAAAAATAAGAAGTTATGTGATGAGGTACCTATGAACTGTGAAAAAAGATGTGTTTCTTCTAAGAACATCAGGAATGATTGCTGAATTTTATCCTAGAGGAAGCCATCAGTTGAATGGTGCATCAAAACCCCAGGCAGAACAAAAGCCTACTGAAAAATAAGAATGTTCAATAAAGATTGATAAATAATTGAAAAGGAGAATAATTTCTGCTTCATGAATATTTTTGGTAGACTTATGCTCTGAGAGTACAGACAGTTTAAAGTTTTTCAGGGAAAAGAATAGACAACTTTCCCCACATTCTAACGAGAAGAGAGCTAAGATCCAAATGTGGACAGTCCGGGGCTGTGTTAATGGTCCCTCCAATCCCGCCTGCTTCGTTAGGTAGACTGTGCCATGGCGAGACGGGCTTAGAAGCTAAGTCAACTGAAAAGCAGCTGATTGGCTGGTGCGGCCAGGCACAGCCTTAGAAGGTACAGTCATTTCCCAGATTTTTATAGGGCTGTTTCATTTAATGGAACTTCGTTAATCCAAATACATAAAAATTTTACTAAAACTTAAATTGTGCATTATTTATGAGGAAAGGGCAAGCTAATCAAATTCACAGGTGAAGATCCTAGGAATGTTTAATCTATTTGCAACTGTAGTACTAACCCTTTGTACAGGGCAATTCACCTGCTAATTCCGATAGAATTCTGCTCCTTGGAGTGGAGTCAGCAAGGCTCTGCCTGGCAGGGCTTTCCACTTCGTTTAAAGAATTGAATGTACTTAGAAAAAATACTGCTTTTCCTTCCTTCCTTCCTTCCTTCCTTCCTTCCTTCCTTCCTTCCTTCCTTCCTCTCTCTCTCTCTCTCTCTTTTGTCTTTTTTTAGCAAATGAGAAAAAATAGCAATTTCATATGGCTGATTATTCCCCAGGTTGGGTATCTCACTCATCAAACTCACCCGGTGAAACAGCAGCTGCCTAGCACAGAGCCCGGTGGCACTATAAGTAATTTATAAAAACCTGATGTAATTCCTACTCTCTTATTCCTCAGTCTCATTTTAAAAAAGAGTCTCTTATGATTTATAATGCAAATGTTATGCCAATTCCCTAATTGGCTAAAGTTTACCAAGCTTCACTATATGAAGGGAAAATTGGGTCTGTGGAATGATTGCCCACAATCACTCTGTTCACCTTGGCCTTTTTCACTTAAAATTCCTATTTTCACCCGACCAGTGTGGCTCGGTGGTTGAGCATTGACCTATGAACCAGGAGGTCATGGTTTGATTCCCTGTCTGGATGCACTCCCATGTTTCGGGCTTGAGCCCCAGTAAGGGGCGTGCAGGAGGCAGCCAATCCATGATTCTCTGTCATCATTGATGTTTCTATCTCTCCCTTCCTTTCTCAAATCAATAATTCAAATTCACCTCCTTATATTTCCTAACAGAAAAACAGCAACTTCTCTATTCCCCATTCTGTCCTAGCACTCACTACATTATATGGAGATTTGTGCCTATAACTGTGCCTGCTGCTCATCACTTGTAAAGCTCTGATTAAGTACTAGTATATCTGTATTAATTCAGCATCAGCCAAAATTTCCTTCTACCCTTTAATTGAACACCATCAAAATCCGCATATATAAAACAATAATCACCAGCCTCGTTTAATTCATCTTTAATTGTGCAACTAATACATAACCCCAATTTCCCTTTAGATTTTCAAGGTTAGCCCTAAAATTTTATTTATTTTATTTTTCTTAGCCCTAAATTTTTAAAACTTTGACCATTATCCCTAATATTAGTATCCTCTCTTATTTCCCCTAAGGTAATAATATTGTCTTTGGTGCAAATTTCTAATATTTTAACCTTTTTTAGTATGTATGTGTGTTGTTTTAAATTGTTTTATACATTTGTTTTTATTTTCTATGTACTGAGCAATTTGTGACTTTTAGAGTAATCTGTTTTGATACCTGTGGGTTGTATATTTTAATTCATAGATAATATTCTATAAAATGTACATTCCATGTTTGATTTAACCTTCATTAAGTTTGTTTTCAATGTTTTGATAATACAAATAATGCTGTAGTGGACATTATTTTGCCCTCAAGCAAAATATCTAGAAATAGAATTGCAAGGTCACAGACTCACAGAATTTATTTTTAATTATACTTCCAAATTTCTGCCAAAACTCAGTAAATCAATGTACTCATAACTTAAAAATAGCTTGGGAAGGGACCTGTTTTCAACGTTTTTACTGACACATTATTCTCAGCCTCTCTTTTTTTTGCAGAAAATAATTTTATTTTTATTTTTATATACATTTCTCTGATTAGACTAATTTAGGGAGGGCCGATATTCTACTAACATTGAATATTGCCATTTATTAATGTAGTCCAGTTCTCTGTTTATTTGGATTATTTAAATCATGGAATAAAGGTTTATTATTTTCTCTATGAATATCTTGCATTTTATTAGGTTTTTTTAATTCAGGCATTTTATGTTTGTAAGCTGTTATAAAAAGGTTCTTATTATCTAAATTAATTTTTAATTTCTTACTGATGAAAAATAAAATTTTTTTTTCCCATGGAGAATTTTATCCAACCAACTTGCTAAGTTCTTTTGTTAGTTTTGTTTTTATTAGTTGATTCTCTTAAATGTTCTAGGAAGATCTCCATTTTTTCAATCTCTGAACCATTTTTTTCTTTGTTTTAGCTTTAGTCTTTAGGATATTGATCAGTGATAATAGATATTTTGTTATTTTTATATTACTGAGCATGTTTCTAATATCTCATTATGAAATATGTTTGCATATTTTTATCAGATAGTTCTTAATGAATTAAGAAAGTATCTTTCTACTTCTTATTTTTTAAGTTGTTATCATGAATGCATGTTAGAATTTATACAATTCTTAGTCAGCATTCATAAAATAATCACATAATTTTCCCCTTTTCTCTGTTAACAAAGAGAATTACCTTGATAGAATTTATAATATTGATCCATCTTGACAATATGTGATAAACCTTCTTTCCGGAACTTCAGTTGCTGTCTGTGGGCGCCGGGCCAGCCCTTTCCTGCCTCTGCCCCTCCTGCTAGTCTCTATGTGGTCTCCACTTCCAGTCCTCGGTATCTCCAGCGAGTCTTCCATTGATTATTCAGGAAGTTTTTCTGGATTTTGGTTGTAATTCCAGTTTGTTCCTGGCGCGTGTCTGTGCTACATCCACTTACTCTGCCGCCATTTTTAATCTCTGATAACCCGTGAAGTGCATTCAGAGAGGCCTGACAATCATGGATTAAACACATGAGTAATAATCAAGTGTCGAGTAGAGCAGTTGCTGGCATTTGCTCAGCAATTTAAGGATGTAAAGGGGAAAGTGTCTGGCTTCTCTTGTTTTTTCCTCTACCACTAGCCATGCAGGCATCATCTCCTCATTAGATACTGGAAAAATGAAAAAAAAAATGTAGGATGATAATGGGTTCCCAGAAGTTCTAACTCACAGTGTTTTCTTGCATTTCATTAGCCATCCAACCTCAAAAAAGATGGAAAGGAATGTAATTTTTAAGTTGGTCATATTAGCAACTAGATTAAAATTAGTTGTGTGTTTGTTGTTTTGTTTTGTTGATCTTCACACAAGGATATTTTTTTCCATGGATTTGGTTGCTTCCCGCATGTGCCCTGACTGGGGATTGAACCCACAACCTCGGTCTGTGTCTTGACCCAGAATCAAACCCAAAACCTCTTGGTGTTCCAGATAATACTCCAACCAAATGAGGTACCTGGCCAGGGCTAAAATGAGGGTTTTGTTAGCAGGAAGTATAAAGCTGAGTATTTAGTAGGTAACTGAGTATCCTTGCCAAAGCCATTCATAAAGCTTGTTCTTTCTTTGCATTGCTTGATTTGAATGGCTGGTATTTTATTTCTACTTCTGCATTGTCATCACTGATACAACCCAGAGTTTATTCAGATTTCACCAGTTTTATGTGTACTCATGTGTGTTTGGAAGGCAGGAAGTATGGCTCTATGCAATCCTATCACTTGCATATCTTAAGTAACCACTACCACAATCGAGATACTCAATTGTATCATCTCTACAAGATGCCTCCATGCTACTTCTTATGGCCACACTAACTCCAACTCCCCATCCTAACCCTGAGCAATTGCTAGACTGTTTTCCATCTATGCAATTATGTTATTTAACAAATGTTATAGGAATGGAATCATGCTGCAAGACTAGTATATAATCCTTTTGATATTAGCTTTTCCTCTCAGTATAATTTCCTTTAGGTTCTGTAAGTTTTTGCAAGTTTCAATGGCTTGTTCCTCTTTTTGTTCCTGAGTAGTATTCTATGGCACAGATGCATCAGATGTTATTACCCATGCACCCACTGAAGGACTGTACTAATGTGGCTAACAATATTCACATATAAGGTTCTGCATGAAAAGCAGTTTTCAATCCTGTGGCATATATACACAAGCGTAAAAATTCTAGGTAGTACGGTAAGTCCAGTTTTACGTTTAAAAGGAACCATCAGACTATTTTCCAGAGAGCCTGTAACGTTTTCTATTCCCACAGGCCAGGGAGAGATTGGTTTCCCACATCTTCACCAACATTTGGTATTATCACTATTTTTTTTGGCTATTCTGATAGTTGTGTAGTGATATTCCACTGTGGTTTCAATTTGCATTTATCTAGTGGCTGGTGATGTTGAACCTATTTTATATGCTATTTTCCATCTGTACATTCTCTTTAGTAAAATATCAGTTCAAGTCTCTTGCCAACTTTCAACTTTGATTTTTTTTTAATATTGAAATTTGAGAGTTTTTTATATATTCCAGATATAAGTCCTTTGTCAGATTCATAATTTGCAAGTATTTCTCTCATATCATAAATGTTTTTAATATGTTTTTGTTTTTGAGAAAGGAAGGGAGAGGGAGAGAGAGATGGAAACATCAATGATGCATGCCCCCTACTGGGCATCGAACATGCAACCCTGAATCAAACTGTGGCCTCCTGGTTCATGGGTCAATGCTCAACCACTGAACCACACCAGCCAGGCCCATAAACGTTTCTGATGCTTGAATGTTTTTTTAAAAAATCTATAGCATTTATTTGTATGTGAATAATTTTGTAAGTAAATACCAATGAAGTCAAACTCACTTATGATGTCTAAAACTTCCAGAGTTTTACTTCATGTCTATTAATCTGACAAAGATATTTTAAAATCTTTCAGTATGACTGGATTTGTCATTTTTTCATTGAATTTTATGAGTCTAGTTATTTTGTAAGGATCATGGCATATTATTTTGAAAATGGTTTCTTTTATATATAAAAAAAGTGTCTTCAGCCCTTTTAATGCTTTGTGCCTTGAATTCTTAATGTTGATAGAGTTCAACTATTTTTTTTTTTGGTTAGGATTTGCTAGAATATTTTTTTCTATTTCTTTATTTTCCAGCATCCTATGTCACTTTGTCTTAAATATGTGTCTAGTATATAAAATATAGCTATATTTGTAATACAAAGAGCTAACATACTTTACCCAAACTCTATTCATTGTTATTGTTAATTTATTTTAACTTATTCCTGTCATCTTATTTCATGTTTAATATTTATGATATTTTTAAAAGCATTTCTATTATTGGCTTGGTTACATTTTCATGGTTCCGTTTACTTCTCTCTGCACATGGAAGTTTTGCAGTCTACTTGAAGAATAGTGATTTGCTTTAAATTTTTAATACACATTCAGGATCAGATTTTTTAATACCATGGAGATTTAATCTGTTATTAGTCTCCTCATATCCTTAGCCTGCCATCTTGAAGCCAGATGTCTTTCCCAAATATGAGGCTATACTTCACTGAACTTTCTGGGAGATACATTTTATTCATATGTCAGCAATCATTTATGCCTTTAAACTTTCTCTTCTCCAAATCTGCATTTCAGTTTCCAATGCTTTGCTGAGTTCATGTTTTGGTTCCTGACTTAGTCAGAATGGCAATGAGATAAGAGAGAAATTTCTCACTAACCTACTGAGATAGGTACTCAGAGCCAGAATGTGGCAGTTCGACGGGTTGAAGAAAAAGGTAGATGTCTTATCTCTAAGGAATGGATTCCCCAGGGAGAATATGAAAGTACATCTAGTCCCACACTCCGTAACTCCCTCCCATAACAAATTTGTGCTCATCTGAGTTACTGAAGGTACTTTTTTTAAAAATATATTTTATTAATTTTTACAGAGAGGAAGGGAAAGGGATAGAGAGTTAGAAACATCGATGAGATAGAAACATTGATCAGCTGCCTCCTGCACACCCTCCACTGGGGATGTGCCCGCAACCAAGGTACATGCCCTTGATCGGAATCAAACCTGGGACCCTTCAGTCTGCAGGCCGACGCTCTATCCACTGAGCCAAACCAGTCAGGGCCTGAAGGTACTTTTTGTTAATCCTCACCTGAGGATATTTTTTCTATTGATTTTGAGAGAGAATGGGAGGAAGGGGAGAGATAGAGAGAGAGAAACATCAATGTGATCCAGACACATCGATTAGTTGCCTCCCGCTGAGGCCTGACCAGGGCCGGGGATGGAGCCTGCAACGAGGAACATGCCCTTGACCAGAATTGAACCCATGACCCTTCAGTCCACAGACACTCTAACCACTGAGCCAAACTGACTAGGGCCCGAAGGTACTTTTTTTCACTAGTGAAGCTGCTTGCACCGGGCCAAAACTTGCTAGATGTAAGTTGTTTGGAAATGTTTAGACAGAAAAACTTTCAAATAAATGACTGAAAACAGAAATGAACATAGCACTAGTTGAAAGAGTATCACGTTAGCAAATCAGTGAACATGAAATGCTGACAAGCGGGCCATGCCTTGCATTGATAAAAAATCTGCTTCCCGAGTGGGATTATGAAAAGCAGTGGAAAGAGGAATTATATATTCGTCAACATGAGCAGTTAATTAAACTAGTGTCATTAGCAAATAATTAAACCAGGAAAACTAACGTTCATTAATCATTTTAAATTAATTATGACAATGACGTTAATAACAAATTAGCATTTACATTTTTATGAACATGTTAGAAAAGAAATATGTATTTTTCAGGAGCCCTAGCTGGTTTTGCTCGTTGGATAGAGCATCAGCCTCCAGACCAAAGGGTCCCAGGTTCAATTCCGGTCAAGGGCACATGCCCCTGTTGTGGACTCAATCCCCAGTAGGGGGCCTGCAGAAGGCAGCCCATTAATGATTCTCATTATTGATGTTTCTATCTCTCCCTCTCCCTTCCTTTCTGAAATCAATAAAAATATATATTTTTTAGAAAGAAGTAACATGAATTAGAATCTCTCAGGAGGGGAAACTAATTAAAAATGTAAATTATTGGGTCCGCCCCCACCCCAGACATTTAAATTCATTAGATGTGAAAAGGGTCCATGACCTGCATTTAACAACCTCCCCCATCACACACACACAGAAATGGCTGTTCTAATGCAGGTGATTGGGTAGATAACACTTCAAAAACATTCCTCAGGCCCAGCCGCGGTTGCTCACTGGTTGAACATCAACCTATGAACCAGGCAGGAGGTCACGGTTCAATTCCTGGTCAGGGCACATGCCCAAGTTGGGGGCTCCATCCCCAGTGTGGGGTGTGTAGGAGGCAGCCGATCAATGATTCTCTCTCTCATCAATGATGTTTCTATCTCTCTCTCCCTCTCCCTTTCTTTCTGAAATCAATAAAAAATATATATTAAAAGAAACATTCCTCAGGAAGTAAAGCATTGATAAAAATAAAAATTGTTCTGTTATCTACTTTTTTATTTAATGATTTTATTGGGGTGACATTAGTTAACAAAATAATATAGGTTTCAAGTATACAGTTCTACAGTACATTATCTGTATATTGTATTGTGTACTTACCACCTGCCAAGTTTCCTTCCATCACCATTTATCTCCATTTTACCTTCTTCTACCTCCCCCACTCCCTCTTCCCTCTGGCAGTGACCATACTGTTGTCTGTCCATGAGTCTTCCTTTTTTTTGTATTTGCTTAATCCCTTCACCTTCTCACCAAGCTCCCCTATGAGAACTGTCAGTCTGCTCTCTGTATCCATGAGTCTGTCTCCACTTTGTTAGTTTATTTAGTTCATTAGATCCCATATATAAGTGAAATCATATGGCACTTGTCCTTCTCTGACTGGCTTACTTCACTTAGCATAATATTCTCCAGGGCAATGCATGTTTTTGCAAAAGGTAAGATTTCCTTCTTTTTTAAGGCTGAGTAGTATTGCATTGTATAAACGTACCACAGCTTTTTTATCCACTCATCTACTGATGGGCACTTGGGCTACTTCCAAATTTGGCTATCATCTATTATGAGTCAACATTTAAAGTACTTATTTCATTGTTAGGTGCTGGGGCTCCTCACACAGGACACCACCTTGCCAGGGCTGACCAGCAGCCCCTAAGCGAAGGATGAATGAATTACTCTAACACAACATTTGCTGGGAAAGAGAGGCTAAGGGATGGCCTGGCCAAAGGGACCAGGCAGCCTTGATTGCTGCCTCATTAGCCTTTTATTGTAGCAGCAGTTTGAGATAAAGTTTATCTTTAAATACAATCAATAGGGTGAGTAATCTTGGGAAGACACATGTTTACATTGTCGTCTAGGGAAGGGCATCCAGGGATTAAGCATAAGGATTCCAGTAAACACCCGGGGGTCTGCACATGCACAGACTTACTTGGAAAGGTCAAGGAATAATTAGGGAGGACCACCTTCAACACTCCCCTAAGTCTCCCCTAAGTCGGAATTCCAATAAACGGGGCAGGCGGCCTTCCACACACTTCCCTTTTCTCAGAATGTCCTCCTGACAAACTTTCCAACCAAGTCTCATGTGCTTCCCAACAGTTAGGTAATGAGGTTTAATTATCTATAGATAGTAATATGAGTAAATCTATAAACTGTTAACATTATTACAAAAATAAACTAATGTAATTAACTTAAGAGGAGTTCTAGATCTGTTTTCTAGTTAGATGCTAAAATGGTATGATAGTTGTCTCCCTCCTCCAAGAGTAACCATGAAGAAATGATAGGGAAATACCAAGAAAACAAGAAAAATGTAAAACTGCTTTGGGGCATTTTACTGATTTGGGGGAGTTGGTGCTATGGGTTGAGACGCCTGGCTTGGCTGGAGAGAAGACCTCTGCATGGAAAGCTGATCTGTCAGCCAGCACAGAGGATTGGGGATACCAAGGTGGAAAATTGTGGGGTCTCAGACACATACATCATTTCATTTTAAACATTTCCATAATTCTGAAGTGCTTCAATGCATGAAACTAAAATGTTAGGTCAAAAGTCTCTTAAAGGATCACAGCATGTATGTCATTTTGCAATGCTGAGTGGATGAAAACTCACTTAGTGGAAGGGCCCCAGTGAGCACAACCACGCCATCATGGAAAAGCCCCAGAAAGCCAGACTTTAGTGATAGGACAAACCCGAGGTAGTCTGAGCCTGATTAAAATGTTGAAACCAAGCACCAGCTCCTCCTGCCCAGCATTAACAAGGGAAACACTCTTGCGGCATGGTAACATCACCAGAAATAGTCCATAAAAAATGGTTGGCTGTGCCAAGAGACAAGACAAGATGTCCAAGCTAAGGAGGAATAAATAGACAATAATAAATGAATCAAATGCAGTCCAGATATTGGAATGAGTAGCTAAAGACTTTAAAAGAATTACAGTTAACCCATTCAGGAGAGTAGAGGAAAAAGTTGTAGAAAACACATAAAAATATTGAGAGTTCTGCCAGACAATTAGACTGGACTATACAAAGAAAAGATATGTAACTGAGATTCTAGAACTTAAAATATGATATTTGAAACTAGAAATTAATCTAATAGTTTTAACATCAAGTTAGAAATAGCAGAAGATAGGATAATTTAACTGAAGGATGATCAATGGAAACCAAAACTAAAGCATAAAGAAAAATGTGTCGTAAGAATCTCAGAAAAAAATGAAGAGAGAATGGACCATAAGTAATACTTGAAAAACTCATAGATGAGCATCTTTAAAAGTTATAGGAATCCCTAGGGATAAATAAGAAAATAACCTTTCTGAGGCATCCTATATAATAAAAGGCTAATATGCAAATTATCGCCTGGACCAGGAGTTTGACCAGGGGGTGGGGCCGCCAGGCCAACCTCCTACACCCCCTCCCCCTGGTGAGCCTGCCGGATTGGTGCGGGTGGACCAGACCCCACCTGTGCATGAATTTGTGCACCGGGCCTCTAGTGTCACAATGAAACTGCTGGACAACAGTGACGAAGAGAGAATCCTAAAAACAGCAAGAGGGGGAAACAAACACATCATCTTCAATGGAGGAACAATAAGACTTATGGTGGAAAGTGGGATACAATGCAATGACACAATTGAGGAACCAAAAAGAAAAACAGCCAACTGAGAATTCTTTACCCAGTAAAAATATTCTTCAGGACATGCTCTATGAAGGTAAAATAAAGATGTTTTCAGATAAAGAAACGACAAGAATATGTTGCCTAGAAACTTACACTAAAAATATGAAGCAATTAAAATTCTAGAGCTCTGTTATGTAAAAAGCTTAGAAGTTATCCATTCTGTCCTTACAATAAAACACAAGCAGAACATACTAAAAACCATGACTTTCCTTAGACTCATAAAAAAAAATGGGGTCACAAGGGCACACCCCCATCATGGAATCTGGAGAGAGAAGTTAACATAGAGTTTCAGCTAAAATCTGCTTCCTTACAGTGGTTCTTAACCTTCTGGCCCTTTAAATACAGTTCCTCATGTTGTGACCCAAGCATAAAATTATTTTCGTTGCTGCTTCATAACTGTAATGTTGCTACTGTTATGAATTGTAATGTAAATACCGGATATGCAGGATGGTCTTAGGCGACCCCTGTGAAAGGGTCATTTGACTGCCAAAGAGGTTGCGACCCACAGGTTGAGAACCGCTGCTTTAGCAGAAGCTGCTGGAGCCATAATCTGGTGGAAATACTTAAATGGCAATTTTGATGAGGTGTTGCAGGCTGAAGGTGGACTAGTTCAGAGGGAGAAATGCTTGAGGACCCTATACTTTCATGGGTTTTTCCTCTAGGAATTTTGCCAAGTTCTAATGGTAAAGATCGAAGAAAAATCCCCTCGGGTTTCCATTTGGAAATATACCCAGATAATTCTGCATAAAAGCTCTCCAAGGGAAAATACTTTGCCAGTCTTTTCTGACCTGGGAAAATGGCAATTAGCCAACCCCAACCCTCTAGCCTTCCTGTCTCACTGGAGGGATGGAGGGAGCTAAGAAACATTTTTAAAGTTATAGCCCAGGGACTCAGGCCCACTAAAAGACTGATTTTAATCAAAAAATTATAGAGAGCTTCCCCTTCCTCCTCCCCTTACCACTACATCAACAGTGCATTGCAGTTGAAATAGCTTGAAGACACAGGATCTGTTCATGAAAGAGTTCTTAGACAACAGGGCAGAGAAAGGGACACTAGAAAAAAATTGAAGCCTCTACGCCTACAGATGCAACAAACACAAAATAAGCTCAACTTGGATCAACAAAAATTCTCACACTGAAGGCCTAATTACCTCAGATCTTATTATCCAATTACCACATCCAACTTCCATCAAAAAGTATAAAATATGCCAAAAAGAAAAAACACATACACACGTGTGAAGATATAAAGCAAGCATCAGAACCAGACTCAGATACCAATTTTCAAAATTTTAGGCAGGGAATTTAAGATGTCTATGATTAATATGCTAAGGGCTTTATGGGAAAAGTAGACAACATTTAAGAGTAGATGGATAATTTAATCAGAAAGATGGAAACGCTAAGAGTCAAAAGGTATACTACAGACATACAATGCTATGAAAGCGCGAAGAATGCCTTCGATGTGCTCATCAGCAGACTGAACAAGAAGGAAACCACCAGCGACTTTGAAGATACTTCAATAGAAACTTGCCAAAGTGAAATGCAAAGAAAAATGATAACAAAAAGAGAATTATGAGATTGTGGTTCATTTACAACAGGTGTAACATACATGTAATTGGAATACCAGAGGGAGAAGAAAACAAAGCAGAATAAACCTGTGGCTGTGAATTTTCCAAAATTAGTGACAGACTCCAAACTACAGTTCCAGGAATCGCAGAGAACACCAGTCAGGATAACTAACAAATATAAAACCTACGCATATCATATTTAAGGTTCAGAAAGACAAAGAAAAGCTTGAAGAAAAGCTGGGGAGTGAGGGGATACCTTACTGATAAAGGAAAAAACATAATATTTATATTATATCCCTTACCAGATGCAATGAGGGGAAGAAGAGAGTGGAGTGGCATATTTAAAGTATTGGAAGGAAACAAGAAAATACCAACCTAATATTCTATATCCAGCAAAAGTGTCCTTCAAAATTTAAGAGAAATAATGATTTTCTCAGATAAATAAAAATGAGCAAATTCATTACCAGTAGAATTTTTCTGCAAGGAAGGTTAGAGAAGTTCCTCCAAAAGAAAAGAAATGATTTGGGTCAGAAAGCCAGATTTACATTTTTTTAAAATGTCACAGGAGTAAGTGAAAGAAAAATAAAACCATTTATTTCTCCTATTCTTAATTTACCTATTAGATAACTGTTGAAAGTAATAATAGTAACAATGTCTTGGGTGATTACAGTTTATTATATTTGATATGAGGGAGAAATTGTGACTACTCATGTATATATATAATATGTATACATATACATATATGTATATAAATATATGCATTATATATACATTATACCATATATGTATTATTAGAGTATTCAAGTGTTCTGGGATCTATTATAAAGTACCTGCACTGCCCATGAACTGAAAGTTGCAAACTCTAGGGCAGCAACTAAAATTTTTTTAAGTATAAAAGAGGATAGAAAAGGAAAAATTAAAAATACTCAATTAAGACCAATATAAATGAACAAACAGAAACAGACTCATGGATACAGAGAACAGAATGATGGTAGCCAAAGGAGAGGGGGGTTGGGAGACATGGTGAAAAAGGTGAAGGGATTGAGAAGTACCAATTGCTAATTACAAAATAGTCATGGGATGTAAAGTACAGCATAGGGAATATAGTCAATAATATTGTAATAACTATGTATGGTGGGTACTGGAATTACCAGGGGGACCACTTTGTAAAGTATATGATTGTACATCTGAAACTAATGCAAAATAGTATTAAATCTACGCTGTAATTTTAAAAAATATTTTAAAAATACTCAATTTAAGCCAGAGAATGAAGAAAATGAGGGGAAGATTTTGTAGAAAGAAGAATGATAATGAATAAGAAATTCTTAGAAACATGGTACATATTAATGCAGCTATATCAAGGATAACTTTAAATGTGAGTGGACAACATATGTCAAATAGAAGACAGAGACAGTCAGAATGGGGAAGGAAAGAAAAGGAATACCCAGCGACATGTTGTCTACATATACCTACGTTAATATAAAGACACAGATGGGTTAAGAGGAAATGAATGGAGAAAGATATTCCATGCTAACAATGATAAAAAATGTGGGATAGTCACACAAAGCAGACTTCAGAAAAAGGAAAATTACCGGAGATAATGAGAAACATTACATAATGATAAAGGGGCATTTGACAATGATAAGGAGACGATCCATCAGAGAGACAGAGAGAGTCTAAGTCCATGTGTACACTATTACATATTTGAAACTATGTCAAGCAAAACCTGGAAAAAAATTGGTGGCCTAAACATCAATAATTTCATCAAAAGATGTTAATGCACCTCCTTCAATAGCTAATAGAACAACCTAAAGAGTCATCTCTCTTAATTTGGTTTCTACCCAAAAGACAAAACTTGAAACTCCCATGAGAAGTGAGATGAAGGGTGATGGTGGGTGTCCAGACCTCTGTAATCACAGACCATATCTGTGCTCCTTCCTGGGAGAGCACAGTGCTTTACAACCTGAGACCTGACCTGCCATTCTTCGTACTGGCGGGTGTCTGAGACCTCCCCAGGAAATATCTTCCACAGAATGACATAACAAGATATCTAAAGAAACTATTTTTTTAAAAGGAATGCACTGCAAAAAGTCATTCAGAAATAGAAGCATTAGAACAAACAAATCACGTATTATAACTAAATCTAATAAACAAACTAAAGTATATTATAAGATAAACACAGGATTTTAAATGTGAACCAGAATAAGAACACATTAAAAGAACAAAGAGCAACAATGATTTGAAAAGTAAGGTAGTTGATATATAGGCCACAATATTTATACTGATATACATTGATACTAGTATAACAGGGAGAAATTAGTATTTGCAAGACCCACTTGTAAAAACTAAAGAAAAAGAAAATATTTGCCCTGTTTGAGGAAAGCATCTAGGAGAGTGGTTCCCAACCTTTCTTTGGCCATGCCCCCCCTAAGCATCTCTAAAATCCTGAAGCCTCCCTGTGACATATAATTCTTATTATTCAAAAAGTGAATTCTTATTCACATGGAGGAAGCATAAAAGGCCATTAACTTGGTCTAAACAAGCTTCCAAAGAACATGGCACCCATGAAAGAGAAAAATAAAACAAGGAAAGGAGAGTTGAAGTACTGAGGAAGAAATCACTAATAAATTGTTAAAAATAATAATAATAATATGAAGTGATATGAAAAAATAGCAAATAAAGTTTCAAAACATATAATAAAGAACTAAAATGCATAAATATGTCACAATATGTATTTATATACTGTATATGAGGTCCTTAGAACCATAAGAAATGCAAAAAATTCACTGTTAATAACTCATTCTGAATTACCCCGCCTTAAAAATTAAATTGCACACACCCCACATTGGGAACCACTGGTCTAGGAGGTTTGGAAAATGAGAGTTTAAGGAGTGAAATAATAGCCATTATGCCACTAGAAAAAAAAGAAAGAAAGAAAATATTTATTAAATGTTAAGATATATAGAAAGTAGATTTTTTTAAAAATACAGATAATGGAAACCCCTAAAGGAAAGCATAATAGAAACTCAAAGGAGGGAATATTTTTAAAAATAATAGAAAAACAGCCCTGGTCAGTGTTGCTCAGTTGGTTGAGCATCGTCCCATGCACAGAGAAATCACTGGTTCAATTCCCAATCAGGGCTCATGCCTGGGTTGTGGGCTTCATCCCCTGTAGGGGGTATGCAGGAGGCAGACCATTGATGTTTCTCTCTCCCTCTCCCTTCTTCTTTTCCTCCTCCTCCTCCTCCTCCTCCTCCTCCTCCTCCTCCTCCTCTTCCTCCTCCTCCTCCTTCTTCTTCTCCTTCTCTCTCTCTCTCTCTCTCTCTCTCTCTCTCTCAATCAATTAATTTAAAAAATAATAATAGAAAAACATTTCTTGGAATTAAAAAATAAATAAATAATTCATATTGTAAGAGTTCATAGATTGTTGAAGGGGATAAATTAGTATGTGTGTGGGAGGGGAAATACCTGGGAATTAAAGAATATGTCCAAGACATTAAGAAACTGCTAAAAGCTTTAGAAAGAAAGAGCAGATCAAGGAAAACTATCAGATCAACAACTCATTTTTCAACAACATCACTAGAGCAACATGAAGATGGAACAGTGTTGGAGTCCAGCCCCAGCAGGTCCAGGGATTCCCAAAGGTGTGGACGGAGTCAGCGAAGAAGGAATGACATGGAGACAGCATTCAGTTGATCAGCATAGCCAGGTTCTCTTGCCAGGTTCTCCAGCCAGGTTCTCTCTTTATTCTCCTGTTACATCTGTATTTATACCATTTGATTTTAATCCTATCCATTCTATTCCAAAGATTAGGGCATTTGTTATCTCCATTCCAAGGTCACTACTCTACTGTTCTGTTAAGCTACAAGGAAGTAACTGAAGGAGATTATCCTAAGTAAAGATTATCCTTAGTAGCTTAAGCATGATTGTTCATAGTTAAGGTAATTAACTACCCGCCTGGCACTTAGTTAAGGGGTTTTACTGATTTATTCCCTTCCTTAGTCCTGTTAATCCCTAACTCCAGGGAAAAATCCCCACCTGGGGAAACAACCTTTCTCGGAGAGGTGACCTTGGTTAAAACACATAGCACTAAGAAGGGGAGCAAACATATTAAGAACAGTATGCCATATACGCCAGGTCCCTTGAAACATATGCTGTGCAGATGTTTCTTCCCTGCAGCGACTGTATCAAGCAGCAAGGATAGACTGGCTTCCAGCAGAACAGTATTGCAAGAGAATGGAAAGAAAGAAATTTGATCATGGATGCTTAGACTCAACCAAACTAATTTGAACATTAAAACATGATAAAAAGAAATACTCACATGAGTGCCAAACCTGAAGCTTTTCTCAAAAAAGACTCTTTGAAAATAAGTTTGGATGTTTATAAAATAGCATTTTAAATAACATTTTCCTGTTTCGACTAGAGGCCTGGTGCATGAATTCGTGCACTGGTGGGGTCCAGCTGGCCCCCGCCCGATGGGAGCCACCAGGGAGTGGGCCAGCTGGGGTCAGGGGCTGCAGGTGGTTTGCCAGCTGGATCCACCCCCAATTGGAGTAGGGGTGCCTGCTCGGGGGCAGGGCTGGCTGGGGAGAGGGACAGGGCTGGCTGGGGAGAGGGGCTGTGGTCATTCTGGTCATTTTGCCTTTTGGTCAATTTGCATATTACCCTTTCAGAAATAGTAAGAAGACATTAGATATGTCAGTAAAGTTTGTTTTCTTAAAAATACAGTGAGCATCAGAGAAAAGAAATTCCGTGAGCATCAGAGAAAAGAAATTCCCCACAATTAAAATCTGGAGGGTGATAGAGGGATGAGCCAGGGTATCATCTTGTTAGAGATGAGAGCTATAGATAACAGTGGAAGACAAGAAGTAAAACAAGTGTTAAAGTGGACATGAAAAACATGTAGTGAGATAAAAATCCAAACCTTAGAACTAGATACAAATATATTAGGAAATAATGTAAATGTACATTTTCTAAACTCAAAATTTAAGACACATATTCTGATGGGATTTTCAAAGAACAAAAATCAAAGTATGGGCTGTTTATAAGAGAAAGATCTAAAGAATAAACACATGCAAAGATGGAAATTTTTTGAGAAGTGGAAGCATTTTATCAGACAAATAGCCAAAAGAAATCTGGTTTGGATAAACCACTCTTGGGAAACCTACTAATACGTACTAACAAAGTACAATCTATTTTGCTGTGTCCTGCTGTCTCCCCAGCTTTTTGCCTGAAGACCTTTCTGATTTGCAACACGGGGAGGGGGGCCCAAGCCCAGGTGTCTCATAGAGGAGAGAGACATCCGCGTTCCGGGAGGCATTATAATGAAGAGGAGGCACCATGCATGGAAAGGGCTCCAGAAATCATCAAGTCCATTCACCGAACAGCCCAGAAAGTGCAAATGGAATATTCCACAGAACTCACACAGAGCTGCACAATGTGTATTTCAATCAGCCGGAGAGAGGACCTGTGGAGAACACCTGAGAATAGAGCAGCAGAAGGCGCGTGCATTAGTAGGAAGCTCAAGAAAGAAGAAAAAGCATATAAATGTACCATAAAAGTTTTAAAAACAAGCATCCAATGGAAAAAAATAGAAACGCTGAATAGTTACATGTCTCTTTAAAACATAGAACTTATATGTAAAAAGCTTTCACAGAAAGACCCTGTCCCAGGTGGCTTCAGTGATAAATTCTATGAACTATTTCATAAGAAATAATGCCATTCCTGCACAACATGTTTCAGAAAATAGAAGAAGGGGGAGGGAATATGTGCCAACTTAATGAGAAAAACTATGTTAGAAAACAGGAAAGGTACAAGCTAAGTGCCTTGATTGATATTTAAAGGACACTACCCCACCTGGGTGGTGTTGCTCAGTGGTTGAGCGTCGACCCATGAACCAAGAGGTCACTGGTTCGATTCCTGGTCAGGGCACATGCCTGGGTTGAGGGTTCCATCTCCACTAGGGGGCATGCAGGAGACAGCTGATCCATGATTCCCTCTCATCACTGATGTTTCTACCTTTCTCTCCCTTCCTTTCTGAAATCAATAAAAATATATGTAAAAATAAAGGACACACTCCCCACCCCACCCTCCCAAAAACACAACAAACAAACATTATTTTGTATTGTCCCTTGTTAAATACCCAGATCTGGACCTCGTGGCATTGCACCATAGTGAGATTCTGGACAGGTGAGAGGCAGGTGACAAAGAAGAGTCTACATGATTTTAGGAAATGGTATATGTGGAAGCTCATGGTCAGGAAGTTGATATCCTTACAATTTGTGTTGCCTGTAATGGACTAAATATGCAATCCCAAACCGGGTCGCTGGTAATATTGCACAAGTATTTTCCCTGTTGCCTGGCGGGGTTTACAGATTCTCTAGAAAGGAGATGGAGGCTGCTTGGACTCTGTTCTGCTTTGCCTTTTCCTTATTTATTCACCTTTCATTTCAACTGGATCGTTTTTGCTCACCAACACAATGAGCACAGAGATCACTTCACTTCAGAAAATTTTTATGTGATAATTTTATCTTGAAATATTTATTATAGTTGTTACTGTTAGTTCATTTAGGCATGTGAATCCTGTTCCCCATCTGACTAGATGATTATCTGATCATGATGTTGGAATATTGCAGCATCTGCCTCCAATAAAAGTTTCATGCAAAGTACTTATCACAATTCCTTGAGGATCAAGAAGTGGGACTTCCCCAAGTCCAAAAGAATAGTTCGTACTCTTACGCTTTGCCGGCTAATGAATATTTAATTGTGGCAGAAGTTGTCTGAAGACGTGCATTTATTAAAACTTACAACCTGGTAGAGAGTTCGTGGGGAGGTGCCTAAAGCTCCCTCTCACCCCTACCTTGCATTGTTGAAAAATGTCACAATTGGAGATGGACAAATGGGCGTGGTTCAACTCAAGTGACAACAGTCACTCTTAAGGGTGAAGTAAGGTGTTCCTCCTTCCTCATGGCTGACCGTACTGATGGTTTCTTAGTCCTCTCTGCGTCCCTGGATTCCTTCCCCTTTCTTTCCATGAAACAGATATGCCAATGTAGGCCTATAGATATTCCCATGTACTTAATACCTATTAAGTCGTTTCTTAATGGTTATTTCTGGCTTTAAACAGCCTTCTAAAACATACAGCATTTAGATCATTCATAGCTATTTCATTTTAAATAATTAAGTTTAGAGATATTTAAGCAGTAATTAAAATCAATGTTAAAATGTTGATTAATGGCATTGATTTTCAGTACCTCATACCTAGTAATTCTGCTCTTTCAAGTAGAAATCTTGAACATTTCTTTACACAAAAACACATACGACATCTATTTCTTTCAAACAGCAACCTCTGCTGCCAGCAGACATTCCTTGGGGATTTTAAAAACATCAATCAATTTCACAGCTGGAGAGAAAGTATTTTCTTAGAGAACAATTTTAGCTAAAAGAAGAACAAGCTTTGTCATTTCTGAAGGCACATTAGGAGTTAAATTTAAGAAATTGCCAGAAACAGCTTTCACTCACAACTGACTTAATTGGAAGAGAATAAAAATAGAGTAAGCGAAGTGAGGAAACACTTCACATCCTAGTTATGTTGCAGACGGTGGTGATGGCCACTGGGCAGGCTGGGCAGGGGACATGGCCACTCCAGTCCTGCGGAGAGGCCTGGAGGCAGCAGAGCTAAGGCGGAAGCAGCTATGACTCCTGCTTCTCCCTGAGTGGAAGGGGATTTCAGCCTCGGGTCCGAATCTTGACCGACAAGGAAATCTAAAATCTCAAGGGACAGCACTGCCCTTTACTTAGTCCACAGCTTGTGTTTTATTTTCCCCTCACTTGATCTAGACTATTTTAATTCAGAAATAGGATACAGAGAGGTAACTTCATAAAGAGTTCTCCATTATAATGCTATCTTCAAGTATTTATTATAGTTACTGTCAGTTCATTTGGGCCGAATATGGTAGTGAATTAGTTGTATCTTCTTGGCATTGTAAAGGAATGTATTCTTTGGTAAAGGATAATTATCTGGCATATCTAATAAAACTTGGTTCAGAGTAACTTTGTTATTACCAGTATTTTAAATAGGATAATCTCTTTCCCTATGTCATTGTCATAATATTTTGATGAATATGCTGAGGAATCAAGGGGATACTTTTAGTCAGTTAAAATTAATGTAAAAATGTACTATTGAATAAAACGTTCATTTTTTATTGGCTCATACAAATGAAAGACAACTACCATGCTATTTAACAATTGAGCTAATAATGCTCTTTTAAAAGTTTATAAATCTTATGTGCCAAAGTGCGTTAATCTATGTGGCTAAAACATCAAATAATAATTTGGTAATTAAAATTTAATTTTACCAAGAGAATTGGTTTAAATAAACCATTGAAGTTTCCCTCAGAAAAATCTATCAAGCTTAGAGGCAAAGAATACCTAATTTCTTTTGTAACTTTAACTTGCTTATATGTCTGAAATGGGCGAAAATATAGCCAATTGTAAGGATGGATTAATGTTAATAAAATCATTTGAAACCCTAATTTACATGTTTATTGTGCAAATATAAATTTATGACTAGCAAGGACTCAAGTGTACTGTGCAAGAACAACTTGAGACTTTCAGTTCTTTACCGCAGATGTTTGTTCACATTATTTGTCTTGTGTTATTTGTTCTGACTCGCTCTAGTCTTTGAAATTATCCACTTCATCCAGAATTTATTTTCCAGAATTTCCTTTAAAATTCTGATGTGCTATTATTTTGCTATTATTTGTTTCAATGGTTTACTTTTTTCATTAACAAAGAAAATGTAGTCTGAATTGGAATAAAATAGCCTGATAATGAGCGAGGCCCCGTGGAGAGGACAGGAGGAGCAGCTAGCATTGGAAAGAGAAAGCATCAGTCGAACATCTATATGAAATGATTCTAGGCCCTTTATATTTAACTAGAGGCCCGATGCACGAAATTCATGCAAGAGTAGGCCTTCCTCCCCCCGGCTGCGGGCACCGGCTTCCCTCTGGCACCCGGGACCCGGGCTTCCCTCACAGCCCCGGCTTCGTCTGGAAGGTTGTCCAGAAGGACATCTGGAAGGACATCTGGACTAATTAGCATATTACACTTTTATTATTATAGATGCTCACAAATATGTTTTCAGGTAATTATAATTTTCCAGTTTTTATAAATAAGGGAACTGGGAATCAAGAAGTTTAGGTAACTTGCCTCAGATCAATTAATAAATACAGAACTATGACATGCAAGGCCAGATCCAGTTGAACCCAAGGCCTATGAGATAACTAAATGCAATATTTTGATCCTATAAAGGTGAGCTAGGACCTTCTCCTTTAAAAACTTTGAAATGGTCCAGCTGTGGTGGCTCAGTGGTTGAGCATCAACCTGTGAACCAGGAGGTCACAGTTTGATTCCCGGTCAGGGCACATGCCGGGGTTGAGGGCTCCATCCCCAGTGGAGGGTGTGCAGGAGGCAGCCAACCAATGATTCTCCCTCATCATTGATGTTTCTGTCTCTCTCTCTCTCCCTTCCTCTCTGAAATTAATAAAAAATATATTTGAATAATCAATAGTAATAATTTAAAAAACTGTGAAGTGGACACAACTTTGATTTAGCATCTCCAAGCTTTTCAAATGTCTCTTTCCCTATACCATGCCCCAATGTGAACACGTCCCCTCTCATGATCACCACCTGAGTTCAGTCATGCCTACCCTCTCCCACCCATTTCTTCCTGTCCTGTCCTTCACTAGTCATTCATTGTCCATTCATTCATGTATGCATTCATTCACCAAATATTGAGTGTTTACTATGCTAGACACTGTTTTGGCACTGAGGCTACAAATGTAAACTAGAAGAACCCCATCCTTGCCTTCATGGAACTGCCATCTAATAGGCTCACCCTGTTGCAAGTAATTCCTTTCCAACAGCCTTTACTTCCAAAAGCTATGCTCCCCCTTCCAACAGCCTCTACTTCCATAGGGTATGCTACCCTTTCCTACAGCCTCTACTTCCATAGGGTGTGCTACCCTTTCCTACAGTGCGCCCCTCATTTCTGGCCTTGTATTTGGTCTCTTGCATCTAGCCTCCTGCTCAAGCATTGCTCAGGACAGAATTCCGTTCTCCTCCTTGGGCCTCAGTGCTCTCTAGTCAGGGCTTGAGCTCGCCCTTTGGTTCTTCCTGCTCTTGGTTGCTTTGGATAACCATAAAGTGTAACCCAACCCCTAGCCCTAGAACTGTGTTTCAGCCCGCGTGACCTGATACTGTGCTCAGGCCTACAGTAACTCCTCAGAAAGAGTTCTACTCACATGCCTAGACCTCTTTGAATGTCCTGCCTGTGTGGGTGCACAGCTTGAATTTTGAATTTAAGTTGGATTCCACTGCTGGATTCTCTCACTGTGGATTAAGCACATCTCTGCTGTCGGACTCAGATGCTCACTTTTCCATCTTGCTCCCTTTCTCTCTTGAGGTTTGTCTTGACTGAGGTCAGCTTGAGAACAGGTGTTTGGCTTTTTCTCAGAATTTTTTACCACCATGAACCTTCTGCTTTTTAAACTCTATGCCTTAACATCCTGGAAAAATATCTGGAAAACCAATTGACTTTCTAATTAGATGGAGTGCAGTTGGCCAAAATAGGATTTCCTATACCTAAGAATTTCTAACTCTCCTCACCTACCTAGAATTATTCAAGAAAATGTAAAATCATCTAGGACAACACCATCTCCTAGATCTTGGGAATTTAACCTGACCCTCCCAGGAAAAAATTAGCCAAAAATAAATGTAGAGTAGGTTCTACCATTTTAGAGGAATATGAAGTTTGGCCCTAGGAAAGTACCTGATCTAGAGGAATGCAAGCAGCTGCTGCGGGCTCTTCTCTCGGAAGGAAGCCTGCGATTCTCGGGTCACAACGGACATAGCAATCTTGCTACTTAGACACTGGAAGAACATTTCAAGTCATTAAAATGAGATGCAATATAGGAAAAAAATAATAAACATAAAAAGGACATAGCAGAAATACTAGAGATTATCTTCTGCATGACTCTTGGTGAGTTGAATATCGGCCTGAATCTTCTCTCTCTCTCTCTCTCTCTCTCTCTCTCTCTCTCTCTCTCTCTCCTGGAAATGGAAGAGAATCCACACAGTTCAGCTTTTATTTGTTTCAGTGAGACTAGTAAAAATTTATCAAGGTGCAAAAAGGTCTTCTAGTTCAAATTGGCACCAGGATTGAGGTATTTGCAGTCTTAGGTACCTGGAGGAATTTAGCAATTAAAGATATACTTGCTTAAACAAACAAACAAACAAAAAACAGATGCAGCTAAGTTTATCCAAGAGAATCTTTTACTCTTTTATTTTAAATTCTGAAAAATCTTTGTGCCAATGTACAAGTTACCATTGCTTCACTACATATCCAAATATATATAGAGCCCCCCCAATTCCACACACTTTGAATAATTATAAAGACAGTGTTTATTAAAATACATTTCATTTTCAACATTGAGCTACCAACTGTTACAGTGTGTGTACATTTGGGGGAGACACCCCATGTATTTCTTTATTGCCTAAGAGAATGTTGTGCTTTTCCCCCATCGGATAAATGCATATTTAGTTGTGTTTATAGAAGAATAGAAGAACATTTGGGCAGAAAAAAAGGAGGGTATTCAAGGGTAAGCGTGACTTTCTGACCTGAGATTTATGGTCTCTCCTTGATGTGGAGACAGTTCTGCCCATAAATCTTTGTGCCCTAAGAAGGGAATCGGTTCCCTGTGTTCTTGTTCAGTGGGGACGGGGAGGGGAGCTCAGCAAGAACAGATGTGACCATTCGCTCACTTACCCAATGAAAACAAGTAATTTCCATGGCAACTAGAGAACATCATGTGGGACACAGACTGACCTCGAAGGCTCAGCGTGCTTTATGCTATAGGAATCGCGGATAGGTACTGGCTTGTCATGTAGATTTCCTTCCATTGGGAGAACACTGCACTGTCCAAATATTTTGTTCCTTTCTCCCTCTCATACCCTCTAGTTTTATTTTGATCAAAAATAGGACAGACCAGAAAGAATGCATAGTCTTTGATGTCAGAACTACAGCATTACTATTAAAAGGAGTAAATAAAAGATGACAACATGAAAGGACTCCTCCTTGCAAACAGCTCAGGGAATAAAAAGCTCAGTCTGTGCCT
Organism: Myotis lucifugus; assembly: GCF_000147115.1. Taxonomy (NCBI): domain Eukaryota; kingdom Metazoa; phylum Chordata; class Mammalia; order Chiroptera; family Vespertilionidae; genus Myotis; species Myotis lucifugus. The sequence goes on along the minus strand of NW_005871141.1, from coordinate 978,283 downwards.
GAGAGCAAGTCAGCTGCCCTTCCAAATGACTGTACACCGACCCAAAGCTGTGGTCTCCGTTCTCTTTGTTTAATCTATGTTCACACCAGAGGTTCTTTCAGGTGGAAAAGTAGCTGAATGGGTAAATTGATTCCATAACAAATGGATGTGCGTGTCTAACATAGACTAAAGGTAAGAGTGAGTTATTAAGTATTTACAATGTTTAGTGCTTTTCCACTCACGGGAATCTGTTGTAAGGATGCGACTCAAACAGGATGATGACAGTGTAAGGTCTCTGGGGTTAACATTCTCCAGGCCATGAGCAATATCCACAACTTAGCGTGGGCACTTGAGACCTGGGATTAGTTCAGCCTTTACAAGAGACCGTCTGTCAGTGTGAGAACAGTTTTCTAGGAGATGAAATAGGTAGAACTTCTGCAACTGCATTAGATTCATTTCCCTTCCCTGCCACCTACTGAGTGGAGTCACCAGCAAGAGCAGCCCAACCCTTCTCTGCAAACAGCGGAATTTAACCATTTCTGACCCTTCAGCCTCCCTCCCCCATTGGAAAGAATGTTGGTGTTGTCTAAAATCTAAGCACTGACTGTCCAGTGTCACCCATGTCCAGAAGGAAAGGAAAATGCTCGTTAAGAATACCACTGACTTGAACTCTGAAGAGGAAGATACATCTATTTGTTCTTGGAGATGCTTTGATTGTGGTTCGATGGAATCTGACCCAAACTAGGAATACATACACATTGATTCCGGTTGTGTATTTCCCATGAATACTGGGTCATTAGCCACAGCATGCTCTGGACTTTCATTCCATCATGTGTAAAGTGAGAAAAAAAGATGATCTCTAAGGGTACTTTCTGTGCTATAACAGCAATTTTGTGAAATTAGTCTTTAATCGGTCACATATCTTGTAAGAATTTAAAGCTCATTGATGTCACTCATCAGAGAAGCATAATAATTATAATGTATTCCCAATGAGGTCCTTCTTTCAAATATATTTTTTTTCTAAAAAAGTATTACTATACTTCTCAACCTGAATGTTAAGTTGTAATTATAAGTCAAGAAAAATTGAACAAGAATTATTGATATTATACTTTCATGGTCAATCAGAAGAGACATTATAATCTACACTTTAATAATTAAAAACATTTTATAAATATGAAAATACCATGATCCAAGATAAAAATAAGCAACATATTAACAGATATCTGCAACCTACTAAACAAAGGTACTATTTACATTTAGGATATATAAAGAATTCCTCTAGATAAATAAGGAAAAGATGTAATAAAACAAATAAAGGATATGAATAGGGGAATTCAAAGGACAAAGTCTGAGTATCAAAAAAAGCGCAACTAATGTTTAATGTCTGACATCATTACATATTGGCTGATAAGAAAACTGGAACTTCATTCACAGCTGGTGGGAGTGTGTATTGATATAACCTTGTTGTTGGACACTTTAACAAAATCTAGCAACAATGAAAATATCCCAGCCCTGCAACCCAACCATTTTCAGATAGCTCCCGGGACAGAAGAATACCTCCCACTTGGTCATAAAGAGATAGATACAAAATTGTTCACTGCAAAATTGTTTATAACAACAATAACATTGCTGTCTGTATAGAAATCTATGAACAATATAGAAGATTACCAGAATGGAATAGAGTCAGAATTTTAAAAAGTCTATACATAGGTAAGGATAAATTCTTTTTTAAAGCCCATAGCATAATGACTAAATAATATACCATCTATATATTTAAAAGCCTAAGCGACGATCTGACCGGAAGCTATGACACACACTGACCACCAGGGGGAGACACTCAGTGCAGGAGCTGCCAAGTGACAGCAACTTTGCAGAGTGCCCTCTTGCACTCCGGGACCCTTCAGAGGATGTTGGAGAGCCGGTTTCAGCCTGATCCCCACAGGCCAGGCCGAGGGACCCCACCTGCAGGAGGGACCTTGCTCACTCTGCAGAAGCTCTTCGAGCCACAGCGCCACCCCAGGTGTGGCCGGCTGGGGAAGGACCACAGGAGGTTGGCTCCAGGCGTGTTGGGCCTGTCTCACCCAGTCCCGCCCTGTCAGCCACCTTCTAATTAATTTCCTTTCAATGTGCATGAATCCATGCACCAGGCCTCTAGTTTATATAAAAAATTTTAGCCCTAGCTGGTTTGGCTCAGTAGATGGAGCATCGGCCTGTGGACTGCAGGGTCCCAGGTTTCATTCCTGGTCAGGACACATGCCTGGGTTGCGGGTTCAGTCCCCAGTAGGGGGCGTGCAGGAGGCAGCCAATCAATGATTCTCTCTCATCATTGATGTTTCTATCTCTCTCCCTCTTCTTTGCTCTCTGAAATCAATAAATTTATATTTAAAAAAATTTTAAACACGTAAAAATTATATGTTCCACATATATTTTATGTGAAAATATAAATAATTGATATATCTCAGATCAAATTCATAATAATGAAGAGTGGGAAAGATAGGAATGGTGGACAATGGAATTTGTTTTTACAATGGAAAATTTAACTGTACTTATAATTTTTCTTTTATTAAAATTTATGAACCAACTAACACAGTATGCTAATGTTTATTCATTCTAGTATGTAGCACATGTAATTGTTTATGGTATTTCTGTGTATTTTTCTCTTTTTTTACACATACACTGAAGTACTTCTACCCTTCAAAATAAGTATAAATATTTAGGAATCTAAAATATATTTAATAGAGTCATTCATAGGAACTGTAATTAAATTCTCATGTATTCATTGATACTATTATTTTCTGATCATACAAGTGACAGCAAAAACTATAATGAACACACTGCCTCCTTACTTAATTTAATGTAGAATAAAATGACTTCATTCAGCAAAAGTGATGGGAATTAAGCATAATCTAAAGAATGCCAAGAAAGTGTCAGAATTCTCAACTCCACTGACATGAGAGAGGAGCCATGAGATAATCTTCCACATACCGAGTGGGACAAAAGCAGGTTTACGGTTGTTCACATGGAAAACTACTTTTGCCCCATCCTATCTGCACATTAGAAGAAATGCTTAAAATCGGAAGGACCATTCCCAGCCAGTTTGGCTCAGTGGCTAGAGGATAGGCCTTCGGACTGAAGGGCCCCAGTTTGATTCTGACTAAGGGCACATACCTCAGTTGCAGGCTCAATCCCCGGCCCTGATTGGGCAAAATGATGTTTCTCTCTTTCTGTCTCTCCCCCTCCCTTCCACTCTCTCTAAAAATCAATGGGGAAATATCCTCCAGTGAGGATTAACACAACAAGGAAACAAACAAACAAAAACACTGTGAAGGACCACAGGATTCGTGGCCTGAAAAATGAATATTTCATATTACATTTTTTCAAACTCAAAGAACTGATACATTAAGACGCTGGCTTGCTTAAAATAACTGAAAAGTTCTCAGTTAAGAACATTTAAAAACTTACATATCACCCAGTGAGTGAGATTGCAGATTGATCGGCCCACTCCTTCCTTGTAATTCCTCAGCTAAAGGAAAAGCTAAGTTCTATGAACTTCAAGTACAGCACAAAAGAATCTCTAGGGCAGTGGTTCTCAACCTGTGGGTCGCGACCCCTTTGGTGGTCGAACGACCCTTTCACAGGGGTCGCCTAAGACATCCTGCATATCCGATATTTACATTATGATTCATAACAGTTGCAACATTACAGTTATGAAGTAACGAAAATAATTTTATGGTTGGGTCACAACATGAGGAACTGTATTTAAAGGGCCAGAAGGTTGAGAACCACTGCTCTAGGGGTATGTGACATTTACATTGCCTAAGGAAATACAGAGAGAAATATTGGGATTGTGTGTACAGCATTCAAATACTAAAATAGCACATGTAAAACGTTTTAATTCAGACATTAAAACACTTCAAATTATAGCATTTTGGGGGGGATGGTATGCCCTTCAAAATAATCCAAATAGAGTGTTAAAGAAGCAAGGGGGAAAATTACCTTTACTCTGTCAAGAATGATAAATAAAAGTGATGAGAGGTGAGTGAGAGCCCATTAGAGGATAGTCTTAAAGCTTTCTGGGTTGGAGAACTTACCCTCATAAAGTTACAAGCAAAGGGGAAAAAGGGCCAGAAGATGGAGTTCTCAGTAGGGCAAAGTTTTTCTTTTCCTCATTATCTGCAACCAGGACCAATAATCTCATTATTTTTAACGTAAGTGTCTCTCTGAATAGGATTAGTCCATTTATTAAAATTGTACTTATTTGTGAAGGAACCTATTTTCCAATAAGGATCTTAAATAGAGTAAATATAAGGTTTCCATAAGTGGAACCAGCCAGTATATGACAAAGGAACCAGGAAAACACTAGGAGAGCAAAATGGAGTAGGTCAGAAAAAGAGGGAATGGGGAAATAGAAATTAAAGTGGGATAAAACGGACAGAGGTGGTTTGGGAAAGAATCTAATCAGGGAAGAAATAAGAAACTAGAGAAAGGATGCAAGGCCTGTTCAAGTACTTGGGAACTAGCAAGTTCTGAATAACAGGGAAGAAGGGATGTCACTGTTCATTTCAGGACTTAAATTTAGCCGTGAGGACCCCTCACAAAAACAGTGGTAGGCCAGACTCAAGCAGAAATTTCTGAAGGGATTCCCCGCACCCATTCTTAACGACAAAATAAACACCCCTCTAAGTACTCCAGAATTCAAATCTACTTGTGCTGTGTTTGATGTAAGGTTCCATGTGGTGGAAGTGGTTTGGCAGTGTTAGAGGATTTAGGTAATTTTTGTCAGTGGGATGAGTTTATTTTGGAAGTGTTTGACTACAGAAGTGTCGATGTAAGAACGTCCAGACTTGCAAGGCATTTCCATAAGATTTGATTTGAGCCAAAACCGAGGACAGTTGCTGGGAAACAAGGTCTCAAATTCTCCAGAAAACGGCAGTTTGGCATCTTTTTTTTTTTACCTTTAGAATGAAGGCAGGAACATAAGGAAGATTATAGGAAGATGGGAGGAAACAAGGTTCAGCATAGTTAACAAGATAGTGTGCTCCCTTAAGGCGGTGATGCCGTCCAGAGGCCCAGAAAGGAGGATTTCTCCTGCTTTGTGTGTTGTCCTACATGCACAAGAAGGATGGACCAGCCTTGCTGAAGGCACAGGTCAACCTTTTTTTAAAGAAGTTCTGCCTGGGGCATAACCCACCATGCCCCACCCAGTTGTCCACAGAAGTTAGCAGCGAAGCATTAAGTAATTTGTTGAAGTTTACATAGACAGTTGGTAAGTGACAGAACCAAGATTTAAATCCATGTATGTCTGACTTCATAAACCACAATCCTAACTTCTTTACTTATGCTATTAAACATTCAGTTATGACAGCCCCCTAACCCCTCCTCCCCCCAAAGAAAAGCTAGCAGCTAAAATGTGGATAGCATTTGAAGATTTTCATTTATATATAACAGGAAAAAAATGTTTCCAGATTCGGTACATTGCTGTCTTATTCCTAAATTTGATCCAATAGACCAATGGGGGGAAACAATCATAGGAAATGAAAGTCCTTCCACATTAAAGATTATTGTTTGAAGGCTTGAGTCTGCATCGGCATGACCTGGAGACCTTATTAAAACACTAGACACCCGGTGCATGAAATTTGTGCACTCGGGGGTGGTCCTTCAGCCCAGCCTGCACCCTCTCGCAGCCTGAGAGCCCTTGGGGAATGTCCGACTGATGGCTTAGGCCCGCTCTCCAGCAGTCGGACATCCTTAGCGCTGCCTCAGAGGCAGGAGAGGCTCCCACCCGTTGTGTTCGCCAGCTGTGAGCCCAGCTCTGGCTTAGTGGTGCTCCTCCTGTGGGAGTGCACTGACCACCAGGGGGCAGCTCCTATGTTGAGTGCCTGCCCCCTGGTGGTCAGTGTGCATCATAGCGACCAGTCATTCCGTTGTTCGGTCAATTTGCATATTAAGGTTTTATTATATAGGATAGACTCCTGGGTCCCACTTCTAGAATTGCGAGCTCAGTAGATCAGTAGATGTCGGATGGGGCTGAGAATTGTTTCCCATGTGCTGCTGCTTTAGCTTCAGGGACCTTACTTTGAAAACCATTGAAGAATGAGATTCACATACTTAAACATCGCCAATTTTGTCATGGAAATGTTAAGAATTTTACCTGGAGAGTTCAAAAGCATTTTGACTTTTCTGTTTCCAGCCCTCACTTTTTGGTGGTGGTGGTACAGGGTACCAGAGGGATGCCTAGACAGAAAGGACCACAATATCAGAAGAGAAGGGTAACTTCTCTTCTCTGATGAATATTACAATATTTCTACACAAAACAGCCCTCAAAAGTCAAGGGTAGCCTGGTTGGCATGGCTCAGTGCTTGAGCATTTACCTATGAACCAGGAGGTCACGGTTCAATTCCCGGTCAGGGCACATGCCCAGGTTGCGGGCTCCATCCCCAGTGGGGAGTGTGCAGGAAGCGGCTGAGCAATGATTCTCTCTCATCATTGATGTTTCTATCTCTCTCTCCCTCTCCCTTCCTCTCTGAAATCAATATATATATATATATATATATATATATATATATATAGATGATAGATAGATAGATAGATAGATAGATAGATAGATAGATAGATAGAGTCAAGTGCATTTCCTCTTAGAGCAGATTTACTAATCCAGGCAGATCTTCATCAGAAAGCCATTATTAATTGCTATGGATTATCATCACGCGTGGTCATCCAGGCCTGGCAGAGTCAGTTTACAAGGAGAATGTGTAAGCTTAAGGAGGACAGTTTTAGTTCACAGAGTTGAGTCATAATACAGAAACAACGTTCGAGACCGCTCTGACATTAGCTTAAATAAAACATGTTGAAAATATCAACTCAAGAGAAAAATCTTAAATTATTCTCTATTCCCGCCAGCCCAAATTATTTATTGATCCATATCAAAAGAAAGAACAATAGCATGAGACCTCAAAAATGGATGTCAAGTGAGTAAGCTGTTAGAAGTCTATTATATCAAAGCTATACTTCAAACGCCTGCTCTTAAGACATGCATTATTTGTTGCTTGTGTTTGGGTCCTTTGTCCTGTTAGACCCGTAAAGAACAAAGAGCATGCCTAATTTGTCTCAAAATTTTCCATGACCATAACTAAGTTCTGATTTTTGAAAGGGAAACCCTATTTGCAGAATAAAGGGAAGATCTCTTTTACTCATTCAGACTCAGATAGTACAGAGGACCTTGGTGCGTGTATCATATTTTTCGTAGCACGGCGTTGACTAGATTCTCGGCTGACTGATCACTTCAGAACTCCCCTTCTGCCAGTTTTCCGGTAAAATAGGGGGTAGGAAGTATTCATCTCTGCAGTTTTATATTCCCCCGGCCTCACATTGGTTATGGAGGAGGTGAAAATAGCAAGTGACCCAGGCGAGATAGACAAGCTAATGTAAATCCAAAGCTACCTCCTCCACTCCTCCTCCTCCAGATGCTGTTTCAGACCCTGGGAGACTTCCTCCCAGTGATGTGCAGGGGCCCAATCACAGGGGCCCACCGGAGCCGATTGTTTACATCTCTTCCCAACTCTGCATCAGTGACAGCCACGTGGGAAGTCTGAGATCCTCCGGGGCGGGGCTATTTACAGAACAGAGTTGGCAAGCCCTCCAGATCAGGACTTCTGGTTTTCTGGAGAGCCGATTGTTAAACATTGGCCAGCGCTCAGCTCCTTCCAACTCAGCACAAAAGTACAGCATGTGTTCATGGCAAGTCAGCAAGTTTCTGCTCTGATTATCCAGTGTGTCACTGTTTCTTATCTGTGCTCAGAAGAGTTCATAATATTCAGTGAAAGTACCTACGCACGCCAACTAACGCACGGCTGAGGCCTACCCAGGCAGAGAACTTGAAGGAACAACAGGGACATTCTCCCTTAAAGCATCTGTTGATTCCACAAAGGGATGGCGGGCTATCTAATTTAAAGAGGCCAGTATCAGGCAGCAACAGTCTATCCCCAGACCATTTAATGAAAAAACTTTATTTTACATGGAAGCACTTTATTTTCTTGGAAAAGCTCAGCAATACCAGCAATATGATCTTATGCCCTTCGGCCTACTCTTAGATTATTTGTTTTCTTATCTTTAAAACGGAAGAAAATCTTTTTTTGTTTATCCCACGATTGTTGTAAGAGTACTATGTAAACTTTAAATCAACATGCAGATGTTTAGTGTGAGAGGCATACTTAGAAGTAGGACAGGTAGCCATGCAATTCCTCTTATTTCTAATTCACTTTTTTTAAAATATATTTTTTATTGATTTTAGAGAGGAAGGGAAAGGAAGAGAGAGAGAGATGGAACATCAATGATGAGAGAGAATCATTCATCGGCTGTCCTACACGGCCCCCATCAGGGATTGAGCCCGCAACCCAGGCATGTGTCCTGACCAGGAATCGAACTGTGACCTCCTGGTTCCTAGGTGGACGCTCAACCACTGAGCCATGCCGACCGGGCTCTAACCACATTTGAAGATAGCACATGTATTTCCATAAATAATATAAGTTAAAAATGTAGCAGCCTTTTCTACTTTAGGATACTATTTGGATACATCCATTATTAAGGTTACATAGCAATTTTGTACACTATATAAGATTTAAGAAATTAGTGAAATCATCTTGGGTCAAAATAGCAATAGATAGATTTATCGGTCTAATATTCTAGGAGATAAGGCAGAGAAGGAGGTGATTAATGACAGCACTCTACATCTTCACTTGAAGGATTACAACATACTTGGTAAACAACAAAATTACACCGTACACTATTTATTGTGTTCATTCTCTTCCAACCTGCCTCACTTAATGAAATAAGCCACTTACTTAGCTTCCTAGTGCACTTCATTAAATTAACTCTAAAATGTCTTGTTAGAGGTAATTTAGCCAAGAAAAGCTCAATATTGTATTCATTAACATCCATTTAGTCAAAGAGACTGTGGTGGATTTACCCAAAGACTAGTTCAGAATGTGTTGTAGAACTTCAGACAGAACAGTAAATTGATTAGGGGTTGAGGCAGAGAAATTTGGTTTTAAAAACCTGAATTACCTGGCCAAATAGCATAAAGTCAGGCTGTGGATATGACTTTTGTGATCAAAGGCTTCTCTATTCAATTTGCCAAAAGGCAATGTTGCCTAAGGCTTAGTATTATGCATTTACAGCTACACTCAGGTGTAATTCAAATAATGGAAATGCACGTTTTCTTTAAAACTCCCATATGGATGATTCTAAATGAAAGACATAATTATGACAAGGACGATTCAGAAATAAAATGAGCCCGGCCTGCGTGACTCAGTGGTTGAGCCATGACTTATGAACCAGGAGGTCATGGTTTGATTCCTAGTTGGCACCTGCCCTCTGGTTGCGGGCTCGATCCCCAGTGAGGGGTGTGCAGGAGACATTCTCTCTCATCATTGATATTTCTGTCTGTCTTTCCCTCTCCCTTCCTCTCTGAAATCAATAAAAATATATTTTTTAAAAAAGAAAATGAAGAATTGCTCTGACACTTCAAGACAGTCACTGTGGAGCCATCCACAGTTTTTTATACATTAGGGTTACTAGCCCTTCGGCTGTGCTAAAAATGGTAATTTTTCTCCAGTTTGTCATTTGTTTTTAGACATGCTTCATTGTGTTTTGTCATGCAAATGTTTTGCTTTTTTCAGATCGTAGAAGTTACCAAGTTCTCAATGTTACATCTGGATTTTTTAGTCATTTTCGTAAAGCTTTTTGTACACCCAGATCATTGAGGAACTTACTCATACTGACGTTCACTACTTGTGTGCGTTATTTTTTATATTTTGACCCCTGATCCATTGGAATATGTTTTTCTTATGTACGATGTGTGACATTGATCTTCATCTTTATCTTTTTCAAAATGGCTAGCCAGTTATCTCGGCACCGTTTATTTTCGAAAAAGCCTATCTCTGCCCCGGGATTTGTGACACCATCTTTATTGTATATTTAATTTCCATATGTGCTCTGGTCTGTTTCTGAGATTTCTATTATCCACTGGTTTATCTATTTATGAGCAATTGCTACACTGTTTTCATTGTGGAGACTATCTCATATGTTTTACTATCTTGTGAGGCTAGTCCCTTATAATTCCTCTTTCTCATTGCTATTCTAATTATTCTTACATGATTATTTTTCCACATGAAATTTAGTATCAAGTTTTCTAGTTGCATATTGAATTGTATAAAGTTTACATATTGCCTTTGGGAGAACTGACATCTTTATGAGGTTGACTTGTTCAATTGAAGAATAGGGATGTGTTTCCTTAGTACAAACTCACATGTGTGTCTCAGAAATATTTCAAGCTTCTCTTCCTATTGCTTTTGGTCATTTTCTGTTAAATTTACTTCTAATATTTAAATTTCTTTAAAGATTGAAAATGGGGTTTCACTAACATTTAACCTTCTAGCTAATTACTTATATAGATGAACATTATTGATTTGTGTATGTCATTTGTGTATCCTGCTACCTTACTTTGTTATTGTTTGAAAATAGAATAATTTATTATCTCCAGTTTTCTAGGTATACTATTATATCTTCTGCTAATAGAGAATCTTTTACTTCTTATCTAACTGATAGGTCTCTACTTGGTTTATTTTATCTAATTGCATTGGACAATACCTCTGGTGCAATGTGAAATAATGGAAGGAAAAGTAGGAATAGTTCCGTTTTCCTTATCATATGTGGTGTGTATATAAGTGCGTATATGAATTTGTGTGTGAGAGAGAGGAATGGATAACCAACCTTGCATTCCCGAAATACCCCTTAGTTGTCATTACACAGTGGGCTTATCTTCATGAATATTTTAGTTTTTGGTTCATAAACTTCTTTCTGTGCTATCTTTATTTGGTTTAATTGTTGATTTTAAACTAGCTTTAAAAAATTGGGCATTTTTCTTTATTTACTCCTCTCAAAACATTTTACATAGCATTGCAAGTATCTGTTCTTTAGAGATTTGGTTAGTTTCTCCTGGGAATATAACAGGGCCTGATTCTTTATTGCAGAGTGGTTTCATAATAACTTTTAAGATTTCTTCTACAAAAATTAATGTATTTAAATGAAGTTTTCATCTCGAATGGGACCAATTTTGGTAAAAGTGACTTTCCTTTATTTATTCATTTAAACTCAGTTTTCAAATTTATTTGCATATAGGTTTTCAAAGTGGCCTCTTTCAATATTTTTTTAAATAGTTCTTCTGTTTCAATGTCATTTTCTTCATGCCATTTCTTACTCTGTATGTCTGTGTTTTCTCCATTTTCTTTATTAAATTAGCTAGAAGTTTGAATATTTTGTTGTTTTACAAAAAAGCAGTATATTTATTTATGTTAGAGCTATCACTTTTATGCTTTACCTCATTAATTTCCTCTCCTGAAACCACTTTTATTGAGGGATGATTAACAAACCAAAGGCTGTACACATTTAACACATACAACTTGATGAGTTTGGGGATACATATTCACCATGAAACCATCACAATCTACGCCATAAACACATCCATCACCAATAAAACTTTCCTCCCACCCTCTGTTTATTATTATCGTTATTATTTCCTCTGTCCTCTCCATTCTGCTGTTTAGCCCATCCACTGAATTTTTTATTTCAGTTATTATATATTTTAGATCCAACATCTCCATTTGGTTCTTATTTATATTTTCGGTCCTTTGCTGAGACATTCTACTTTTTCATTTGTTCCAAGTGTGTTCATAATTGCTTGTGGGAGCATTTTTATGATGACAGCTTGAAAACCTTTGCCAGACAATGCTCACGTATGTGTTACCTCAGCGTTGACATCTACTGATTGCATTTCCTTATTCAAGCGGAGTCCTCTGACTCTCTTTTGTTCTGGCACCAGTTTCTTTAGCCTTTTAGAAAGAAAGACACAGAGGCCGAAGAAGTGAGCCAGCTGGGCTGCGTGGGCTCAGGAAATAACCTACAGAGGCAGCAGAAGAGCCCTCAGAGTGTAGGAGAAAGAAAGACCAAGCTACACCAGAGGAAAGAAGCGGGGGAGGCATGAGAGTGCTCTAGAGAGAGTGGGCCCACCCTGAGTCTTTGTATGAGTGATTTTTTTTATGAATACCTGAACCTTTTGGGTATTATGTTAGGAGACTCTGGATCTTATTTAAATCTGTTTTGATGCATCTCCTCTGAAACTGCTCTCATGGGGCAAAGGAGGACTCAGCCTCCTTATTGCGGAATGGTAGTGGAAGCTCTAGGTTCTCCACTCAGCCTCTGTAACGCCTGGGTGTGTGGGAGGGGCTCTTTGTTACTGCAGGACAGGGTGGGAGTTCAGGCTCTCCATGTGCCTCCACCATGAGGGCGTGGCTATTACCTCTGAGCCCTGGTGATGGTTTTAATTCTCCCAGAGACCTCCTCTGACACCTTGCTGGAAGGGAAGGGGAGGAGAGGAGAGGGGAGAGGAGGGGATGGGAGAGGAGGGAGGGGAAGGGAGGGGAGGGGAGGGGAAGGGAGGGGAGGGGAGGGGAGGGGAGAAAAGGGATACTTTGAGGCTGAAGATCCAGGCTCCCCACTGGTCTCTGTTAACACTGCAGAAGTACCAGTAGGGAACCTCTTTAATACCTGGCATGGATGAAAGTTCCAGGTCATGACTCAACCTTTTCTGACACAAACATGGCTTGGGGCAGGGGAGTTAGGGGATGAGGGTGCTTGGGGCACCTCATTCCAATCAGGGAGAGGGAAGTATAGGCTCTCCACGCGGCCTTTGCTGGCCTGGGTGGGGTGCAGCCACCGTTCTTTTCCGGGGTATTTGGCTGGAACAGCATAGTGATGGTGTAAAAGTCTTCTGTCTTAGAAGATTGCCTGTTTCCTATGCCTTTGGCAAAGCGGCCTGTGGTTGTTTATTTTTCCCTGCACCCTTGGTGTTTCTGAGCAGTCTACTCCTCCAGTGCCCTATTTGGAATATGTGAGGCAAAATCATCATCTGGGGACTTAAGTCCAAAGTTTCTAGCCAATATTCCTCCTCTCTCCATCTTACCGAGACTTCTTGTATTTGTTTATATACAGGGCGAGGCAAAAGTAGGTTTATGGTTGGAAGTGTGAAAAACGCAGAATTTAATCTTGTATTATTGCTTATTATTTAATGTATTATTTTCCATATGAACAACTATAATCCCACTGTTGCCCAGCCCTGTAGAGTACCAGGGTGTTTCCGCTGTCCATAACAAGGGGAATAGGAAGAAGTATATCAACTGTACTCTATCGTCCTCAAATCTGCTGTCCAAGGAACTGCCCCTTTTGTTTTATAAACAAGTCAGCATAAGTCTATTGGGTTCATATTTATAACATTTTCTGAAAAAAGGAAAAAAAATACACGCTGTCTTATTTTTAATGCATAGTGTGACTGAGATGTCTGTCATGAAGAGAATACTAGGTACGTGAAGGAAGAGAAGCAAAGAGGCCATGCGACACGCAGGGCCTGAGAGTGGCTCTCGAAATCATCGATTCAGTTTTGAGTCCTTCAGTGTCTGTGAAGCCACAGCTGATGCAACATGTGGCTTCCCTAGGAGAAGCTTGGAGAACCTTGTAAAGAACTCGGGCGACCATGAAACCTCTGTGCCATGCAAGACTTTGAAGACTGTTCAATTGCGAAATCCTTAAAAGTTGTTGCGCTTAAAGATGTTACAGATTTTTTTTAAGCAAAATTACATTTGTTCCAATTTTTCAGAACTTTTATGTCATAATACATGGCTGTCAACAGTATGCTACCTGCAGAGATTAAAGTATTAAAAATGAAATATACTTAGCTATGGCTTTAGGAGAGATGCAGTTTTAACAATAAATGAGAAAACAGATCCTTTTTCAAAAGAATTTCATGCAATAAAAGAGAACATTGAAAATAGATGTTTGGCATGTTGCAGTCATTAAGTGAATTTTGTTGTTGAAATGATATAATTTCAACTCTAAAAGAAAAGATGTTCATGATTGGTCATATTAAAAAAACACACACAAAAACAAACAAACTTGGAAACAGAATTTTCTAACTTGTTAATCTTCCAAATGAAGAACTTCAGGAATTTATGTTTAATGAGTTTCTGCCATAATTAAAATCCAACATCTTCCAATTAGTTTGCTAAAGCAACCAATTGGCATTAGGAACATGGAAATATCTTAACTGAACTTCAACAGAAACATTTTCATTATTGGAGACTGTGGTTGAACAATGTGCATCACCATTTAGTAAACAGAGCCAATGAAATGTTTCTCATCAGTTTTTGTACCTCTGTGAGGTATCTTTTTCAGTTACATGGCCATTAGAAACAGTACTTAAAGTAAACCTAATTTAGAACTAAACTAGATTTATTTCTAATTTAATTAGTTAATCAGTCAATTTAAAATTAAGCTAGCTTTTTTAAAATAATAAGATATTTTTTTTCATTATAGTGTTCTCACTGAAAACCAATATTGATTATTTGATATTTGAGAACAAAAATATTAAGTTTCATTGATTAGCTAAATGAAACAATAACAATATGTCTAATTTAATATATTAATTTTGTAGTAGCATATAAATTTACTACTTTACTAACATAATATAGTAGGATAGGAGCGCATGTAGTGGATATTTATATTTTTTAACTCTTTGGTATGTATGCTTAGAAAAATATGTTGCAAAACCACTACACTTGACCGTGTAGGTACCTTTTAGGTCTTTCCTGAGGCTAATTGTGCACTAGGATTCCATGTCCACATGAACCAGAGATAAGAAGAGAGCTCTCATCACATACTCACAAATTTATAGTTAAAACTTTTTACACATAAAGATCTAAACACACACAGAGAGCAAGTGCTAAAGTAATAATAATTTTTGCCCTAATCGGTTTGGCTCAATGGATAGAGCGTCGCCCTGTGGACTGAAAGGTCCCAGGTTTGATTCTGGTCAAGAGCATGTACCTTGGTTGCAGGCACATCCGCAGTGGGGGGTGTGCAGGAAGCAGCTGATCAATGTTTCTCTCTCATCGATGTTTCTAACTCTCTATCCCTCTCCCTTCCTCTCTGTAAAAAATCAATAAAATATATTTAAAAAAATAAAAAAGTAATAATTTTTTAAATCTAAGTGGACAATATATGTGTTAATTCGTTCAAATATTTTTTAAATATATTTTTTAAAACCTTTTAAAATTTTTTAAATTGATTTCAGAGAAGAAGGGAGAAGGAGAGAGAGAGAAAGACAGAAACATTAATGATGAGAGAGAATCATTGATTGGCTGCCTCCTGCACACCTCCTACACTGAGGACCATGCCCACAACCCGGACCTGTGCACTGATCAGGCATCGAACCCTGACCTCCTGGTTCATAGGTCGATGCTCAACCATTGAGCTATGCTTGCAGGGCTGTTTAAACATTTTTAAAGTAAAAAGTTTCAAAAATAAAGATCTTTATACATACATCTAGTATGAAAAAAGTTAATTTTTCATTACTAATATCACTTCTATTCAACAAGTAAGTACTGGCCTTTTGTTATATGAAGACACTTATTTGAAAATAATTTTTTCTGATATTTGCCTTAATTTCCTACTTCAATCTGTGTGTGTGTGTATGTATATGTGTGTGTGTGTATATATATATATACCTTGGTTTTAACTACAGATGGATTGGACTGTTCGCTGAGTAAGAAATGTCCAGAGTATTTCTGCCCCCCATTTCCAGAAACCAGTTCTAAGACATGATGTATTCTTGGCAGAATGCACTCTGCATCTGCTATTCATAGTCATTCCATTTTAATATTTTCTTTATCAATATGTAAACGGGGGACCAGATGACAAAGATGAAAAACTGGAGAGGGTTGATGTTGCCCGATGAAAGGTGATGAATTCTCGTCAGGGTGGGAGCCGTCCCGACGACAAAAATGGACACAGATCCCCAGAGCAGCCTTCCCGATCCTCATGCAGGAATGCTGAGTAGCACAGGTTTCTCCCTCCTGCACATGTACAAACAGAATAGAAGCCATTCCCTGGAGGGAGGCTTCCATACATGTATCAGAGGATGCTGATGACAATAGAATGAAGCCAGGGCAGTTTCTGATGGCTTTGGAATCTCAAGACGTTCACTTTCTGTTGTAAAATATGAATGAAACAGCTGACAAGCCAACAAAATGCCCAACGAGCACATTCTGCAGGCAGCACCTCGGTTGACACTGATTTGACTCTGAGGTGGGTTTTATGAACTCCCCTTATGAGCGGGCCTCCTATTCCATGTGGGTTGATTGTGTAGTCAAGGCAGAGACGCTGCGCTTTCAGAGACACGTCATCCTAACACCTTTCATTGTCAGGGCCGGACAATCAAAGCTAGCGGGCCAGGCAGAGCGTGGGCTGGGGCTGTTTCATTTGCTTTCAAATAGAAGTGACTTATCTTGCAAAATGAATGTACGTTTCTGTCGTTTTGCTAGCAGGCATGTGTGGTTTTAAATTTTTATTGCTGCAACGATTCCAAGGCATGGTGCTTTTTATTAGGAAGAAAAAAACACCTAACGATGATCAGAAACACTTTCCTCCATTGGGGGAAGGGGTGCAGCAGTGTCAGTTGCTGTGGCCACAAGATTAGGGCAAGAGGTGGAGTCATACCAGTTGGTATGGGAAAAGTGCTGGGATAAGACTTCCCAGCAGCAGAGTAGGCGTATGTATTTTTTCCCTTCAGTTCTTCACGACACCCTTCCCTCTAGCTCAGGGGCTACGCCGAGGAACGGCAGTGACAAACCTAGCCTGCAATTCTACTGCATGCGGGGACGAACCGCTGGCTTCCAGAGGGTTTAATGTTTATTAGGCTACTAGTCTAGCACATTTTAACCCATCTCCTGGCTACTTTTGTTTTGTTTTATACCAACAGGGCAATAGGGACCCATCAGTTTCACCACATATGTTGTTGTAGTGCTGGGTTCTAACTGAGTAAGCTATTTGGAATATCTTCTCTCTTTATAGGCAAGGATGTACATGTGCAAATCAGTAGGCAGGATTAGAGTAGAAGACCGGAGAACGACCAGCACACAGAGGCACATGTGTCCAAGAACATTTTGCTTGTGTGAACCCAAATTGCTTGAATAAGATTTAACTTCAATATTGACTCAATAGCACTTTCTTTAAACAACCGAGTTAACTACCTGCACATATTACGTAATTGTGCCTGAAGACAAAATTTCAACCATTGAACTCATATGCATATATGCAGAACCCATAGTCACAGACAATAGGGTGGTGAAGGCTTGCGGGGGGTGGAGAGGTCAATGGGGGACAAAGGGGAACATATGTAATACTTTCAACAATAAAGATTTATTTTTAAAAAAACAAATAACATCCAAAATATTTCAATGGAGAAAGGATAGTCTTTTCAATAAATAATGCTGGAACAATTGGTCATCCATATACAAAATAATGAACCTAGATATAGACCTTACACCTTTCACAAAAACTAACTCAAAATGGATTATAGATCAAAGTGTAAAATGCAGTCGTTCAGAGAAAAAGACCCACATAATGGAAAATCTGTGTGACCTTGATTTGCTGGTGAATTTTTAGTTACAATAACCCCTCCCTCCCCCCCCAAAAAAATCAGTTTGTGAAAGAAAAAAATTAGTGAAGTTGACCTAAGAAAATATATTACACTTGTGCTTTGAGAAAGACTCTGTGATACAGATCATGTATCAAAGAAATCTATACTTGAAACCTATAGAATCTTATTCACTAAAGTCACCCCAATAAATTTAATAAAAAGTAAAATAAAATTCTGGAAAAAATAAGAATCTGAAACTGTTCTAAAATATAATGTTCATTTAAAAGTAAAGTCTCGAAAGCCCTAAGGAAGTTAAGCGCATGTTGGTTATGTCTTTCTAAAAGAACAGACACACGCACACAAACATGAAGAAAACAGGGAGGCACATGCTTCTTACAAATACATGTGGATAAATGATGTCAATAATTTAATGGGCTCGGTATCTTTCTTTTTTTAAAATATATTTTTATTGATTTCAGAGAGGAAGGGAGAGGGAGAGAGATAGAAACATCAATGATGAGAATCATTGATTGGCTGCCTCCTGTACGCCCCCTACTGGGGATCGAGCCCTCAACCCTGGGCAGGTGCCCTTGACCGGAATCGAACCTAGGACCCTTTGGTCTGCAGGCTGATGCTCTATCCAGTGAGCCAAACCAGCTAGGGCTCAGTATCTTTCGTTGTGGCATATTTTTTCAGCAGAATCCTAGATATAATAAAATTATAAATGCAGCCTTATGTACACTTTCAACAAAAAGGGAATTATTTTATACTAGAAAAATGTACACTATGATGCTGAGGCGTGCTAATTGGAAGAGGTAAAAGTAAGAAATCTTGACTAGATAGCCTAAAGTTTTATCTCAGTTCTGTCACTTGCATGTTGTGCAAACCTTTGCAATTTACTTAATCTCTCTGCAATCTAGCTCCCTTATCTGTAAAAGAGTATAATAATCATATATAACTTACAATGCTCTTGCAAATAACAGGACAAATCCTTATAATAGCCCCTGTGGCATAATAAATACTCGATAAATGTTGGCTGCTGTTACCATTGGCATAAACCCAAGAACCACCCATTTGCACATATGTATTATCCTTTACATGGTCTAATACTTGAAATAAATGTAAGTCAATAAAATTTCTCTAAGTGCAGCCTTGTAGGTGTGAAGATCGGGAAATTCCATACTGATCATTAAAGCATTGAAAAGGGGAGTCCATTTTTTTAACTGAATTTATTGGGGAGACCCTGGTCGATTCCTCCTTTCTCTCTCAACTTTTTTGCTTTCTTTTTCCTACTCCTTTCAAATGCAGGAGGAGCAGTGAAAAGAAATACAAGTAAAAATGGAGAAGGCATATTAGAATATCCTGGCCTGAGATGGTTGGACTTAATTAAGCAAACCTAAGAATTACATTAATTTAAACTGGTGGTGTATAATTGCTTAATGATGTCTAGCAATGTAGACACACTGCTTAATCAAAATGAATAAGTAGGACAAATACTTTGTTGCTTGGAAATTCATGCGTTAGTTCATTTGGATATTGGCTAACTAATATGCACTAAGTCCCAGAATAATCATGGTGTACCATGCTGGCAATAAAGATACCATCCCTTTCCCTAGAAATAACCAGTTAGTAGGGAGGGTGGTGAGGGTTAAATACTAAACAGAAAAGCCACTTGAAGATAGAATGGCTGGAATATTTACAAATTTGTTGAAAACTATACATTTGGATGCAAGAAGCTCAGTGGACCCCATAAACAAGAAACAGGAAGCGGGCTACACCAAGGAACTTAATAATAAAATCACTCAAAACCACTAAGACATTTAAAAATTTTTTAAGTAGCCAGAGGACAAAAGACACTCCTTATGAACAGAGGAACAACGATGAGCGCTACTGCAGATTTCTCACCAAAAACAATGCGAGTGTGAACACAGTGGGTCGCTGACAGCAGCCTCTTCCTTCTGTGACAGAAATTGATCCTCTGATTCTAACACTTATGTGAAATTTGAGGAAGCTTGAGTAGCTGAAACAACTTCAAAAAAGGAGAACAGCCCTAGCTGGTTTGGCTCAGTGGATAGAGCATCAGCCCTCAGACTAAAGGGTCCCGGGTTCAAGTCCCGGCCAAGAGAACATACCTCGGTTGCAGACTCGATCCTTGGCCCTGGTCGGTATGCACGCAGGAGGCAACCAATCCATGTGTTTCTCTCCCACTGATGTTTTTCTCTCTGTGTCTCGCCCTCCCCCTCCCTTCTGCTGTCTCTAAAAAATCAATGGAAAAATGTCCTTAGGTATAATAATAACATTGTGATATTGGTGCAAGCACATACATATATAAGTGCAACCTAGTAGACAACCAGAAAAATACCTATATCATTATGCTCAATTGATTTTCAGATGAACAAGACATTTCAATGAAGGAATTAATAAGTAGATTTTAATACGTTACAGAAATTGGATTTGCTGTCACAAGTATTTACACACACACACACATACACACACAATTATAGCTACATTTTTAGAGGGTTTCAGCAATAAATTGCACTAAACATTTAGGGAGGAAATAATACTAACCCAGGAACAGTTCTGTCAGTATTTTGACATACAAAGGGGAAATAAACTTTCCAAGTTATGTTATGAATTCATCAATACCATGATATTAAGATATCTCAAAAATACTAAAAGAAAATTGAAGACCAATATTCCTCATGAGCATAGAGACAAAAATCATTAACAAAATACTAGAAAAATGAATCCAGCAACATATAAAAGTATAATGAAAAAAGTCAAGTGGGATTTACTGTAGAACTGCAAGCTGAGTTTAATATTAGAAAATCAATCAATGTAACACACAATATATTAACAAAATAATAGAAAAGATCTTATCATTGCCTAAGTAGATGCAGAAAAGTTTTTGATAAAATTTAAAACTCACCCACAGAGGGGGAAGGGAGGAACTGTTAGAGCAATTCCTCAGTCAGATGAAGTGCACCTACAAAAATCATACAGCTAACATGATACCTACATGAAACATGAATCTCTTCACTCCAAAGCCTGGGAACAGGGTAAGTGCGTTTATTCTTACCATCTATATTCAGAATTTTTCCAGAGGTTTTAGCCAGTGCAATAAAGCAAGAAAAAAATAAAATGCATTACATCAGAAAAGAAGTAAAATTTCTATTATTTGTAAACAACATAATTATAGACACAGAAACTGTACTTGAAACTATAGTAACACCAAAAAGGGAATTCCGCAAGGTCACAGTATACAAGATCAACATTCTAAAATCAATGTTATTTCTATTTTTCATCAGCAAGTAATCCAACAATAACATTTAAGTACTATTTCCAAATGCAGAAAAAAATATCAAAACTTGGGAATAAAAGATAGGAGACTATCTTCTTGAATTTGAAGTAGGCAACAATTCCTTGTTTAATTCTCAAAAGCCCTATTCATAAGAGAAAAAAATATAAATTGGACCTCATTAGATACATGAGACACCATTACAAAAATGAATAGACAAGCCACAAAGCAGGGAAAAATATACAGTCCATTAACAGGCCAAACTCATCTATCGTGAATAAAGTCTGAAAACAGTTATTTCTGTGAGGGGTAGGGAATGACTGGAAATAGAATAAGGAAACATTCTGAGGTTGATGGAAATGTTCCCTATTTTGTAAATGTTACTGGGGTCTGTACATAATCAAATGTCATTGAAGGTAACGTGAGACCTGTGCATTTTATTTGTTGTTAATTATACCTTAAATTTTTAAAAGAATAGAAATTTTAAAAAGAAAACTTAAAAAAAATGTTACCAAAGCAAAATAGTTATTGTCTGGGCAGAGAACTCTGCAATGAGCCCACAAATAGAGAGAAAGAAGGAATTTGTTTTTGTTTTGTTTTTTGCTTTTTAAAAATATATGTTTTTATTGATTTTAGAGAGTGGGGAAGGGAGGGGGAGAGAGAGATAGAAACATCGATGAGAGAGAAATATCGATGAGAGGAAAAAATCGATCAACTGCCTCCTGCACGCCTCCTATTGGGGATCCAGCTGGAAACCCTGCATGTGCCCTGACCGGAATCAAACCAGTGATCTCCTGGCTCGACGCTCAACCAGTGAACCACACCAGCCAGGGGAGAATTCGTTTTATGAAATGGAAATTAAATAAATAATTGTAGGTTAGGCAGAAGAATTGTCGTCTAGACATAATGGATCTGCTACAGATTTAATCACCTCTTGGTCTAAAAAGGGGAAAATCTCCCAAGAAAAGAATTTCCTACTAAGAAATGCACATTGATTAAAATTCTTACCAGAAACTCAATCCAGGGATTGTTAGAATGCATGATTCATTATTTTGACATCCAAATGTCATAACTATCTTGATCCTTTTCCTTGGGGATACCTTGCCTAAATGTGATGATGGAGGGGTGGGAAGTCAGGGGGAGTAGGTGAGCAAGAATCTCTTTCCCCGGATCTCTCTATTCTTGCACAAAAGGTAAATATGCTGAGCTCCACCCCCACCCCAAGCCTCACTGGGGCCCTGACAGTCCTGGGCAGAATTCAGACACTGCAGGGTCATTGTTCTCCTCTCTGAAATCAGGACTGCCGCCTTTCTTGGCTGCCAGGTGGGTCTCTGAGTAGAGGTGGCAATTCCTGCATACCCACACACTGCCGCTTCTTTTCTCTCATCCCATAAACCAGTAGACAATCGGATGGCATTTCCTTGGCTACAGCGGGCTCCTAAGAGATCTTCCAGTTATTCAGGCATTTTAGCCGGTCAGTCATGTCACCCCCTGGTTGCTGGAAGTGTGTTGGCTGAGAGGTTCAGCCGTGTCCGCTGCAATAAACTCAACGGGAAAGCAATGGGAATTCTTCCGTCACAAAAGGAGTCCTATCTCCCCATCCCTTCAATCCATCCTTGTAAAAGTCACAGGGTGGCCTTATGTCTTCCTTTGAGCTTTTGTTGCTATGCAAGGAATGGAGAGGACATTCCATGGCTAGATGAATGCCTACAGGGTGTACGCCATACACCTTACTGTGTAACTAAAAATAGCAGGTAGGTGAAAGGGACTGGAGTAACTTACTTATTAATGATTCCTTGAGGTGTTTTTTTTTGGGGGGGTTGTGGGGTGGGGGTGAAGCTCTCAATCACAAAAGTTACCCTTATGGTAAATACAGAAACTGAGGCAAGAAGAATATCAGTAGCATGGCCGGCATTCCTTTGCCTTCCAGAGCCCGCCACAGACGTCGTAATCGGAATTCTAGTCTTCTCTTTTGTGCGAGAAGAACATTCTTTCCACACAAAGATGAATTTAGCAGCGTGTAATTTTCCTTCTTAGCCACTAAATGTGAATTAGAGTTTACCTAGAGAAATCTAATTTGTGGTTTTGAAAATAAGCAAAAAGCTGTTAGACTGCTCTGTTGATATTCTGATCACATTACATATGCACAAGGAGACAGTATCAAGCAAAGCTTTATTTACATTTGCTAAGTGTTTTTTTTTTCATTCTGTATAAACTTAATGAGTGGTGCTGTTAGGGAATCTGTGTCTCCCTCTTTGTGTAATGGATTAAGTGTGAGTCCTGTTCAACGCGAGGCCATAAATCAGACTGTGTTCTCTATGCCCAATTAAGGGTTTAAAGGGGGAAAAGGTAAATTCTTGAATGAAGGGCTCTACTCAGAAGCAGAGTTTGTTATTTCCAAAAGGAAGTACTTAGATAAAGCAGGAAAAAAAAGAGCGGTTTAGGAAAGTGAAAAAGAGGAAAATGGTTTTGCCACCTTCTTCTATTCCTCCTCAGGGTTAAGAAAGCTTTAGATGCTACAGGGTCTGGCTGTAACAGGAAAAAACTGATTTTTTTAATTAGTGCCCTGAAATGAGATAGTCATACAAGTTGACCGGAGAATTGAAACATGAGCAGTCTTACAAGTTGACCACTTAGCTCTAATCAGCTCCAACAAGAAAGCTATATGCTTTGACAATGCCAGTAAAATCAGCTACAGGAAAAGTTTTGAAAATAATGTGTAAGATGTTTTCTTTTATTTTTTCCTATTTATCTCTACAATCATAGTACACCGAAATCTTAACATTTCAAACTCTTGTAGAATTCAAGTGAAAAACAAAGTTATCACAACTAACCCGCTCCTTCCCTAGTGGGAGGATTGTCAGGAGTTTAGGAACAATTAGTCTTGGATAATATGACTAAAGCCCTTCTGTATGCTCCTGAAGTGCAGCTAATATTTATATTCACAGTGTAAACTGACTTTAAGAGACTATATTGAGAGACGTGAAAAATGAGTAACAGAGTCTACACAGGAAGAGAATAAGAGGGACAAGGCCAACCCTATGAGCAGTTAGGAGCGTCACTCACGAATATCTGACTATAATAATTAACACCGATGCTTGGCTTCATTTAACTTCACTAGCTATTACTCCTGAATTGCTCAGTGAAATATAGGAGAGGAAGAAAAAACAACCAAAACATTTTGCTATTAGGAGGGGGGAAAAGGAAATATCTCTTGATTGAACTTTTATTGCATTTACAATAAGAGGATCATATTACTACGTTTCCAATCATTTATTTTTTTTTTATTCAGTGATTATTTACTATGGCCTAGATTATGAAAAGTCATTTGCTTAGTGCTGGGAATTCAGTGAGTTGGGTACCGGACAAAGGAGACAAGGTGACCATCTTCATGGAATTCCCTAATTGATCGGGAGAAGTAAGATTATTAAATGTTCCTATTTGTAGAATTCAGAGGTCCCCAGTTTGTGCATAATAAATATATTTCAGAAATAAAACTCATGTTGCATGGTCATGAAGACCCCCTCAGACCTCTCCCATCTCCCCTGCAGCCTTGCCTTTCTTCTCCCCCTTCCACTTTTATTACTCCCTGCTCACCGCACCTTCTGCTCAGAGTTGGGCCTGCTGGTAGGCGTGTGTGGGGGAGGGGTGGAGGAAACATCCATTCATTCCAGACTTCCATGGGGTGTGTGGGATGGCAATAAAAGCAGTCCCAGGCCCTTACTCCTGCCTAAACGTTCCCATATTTGGTCAACACTTTGATTACATTTTCCAACAGACCATGACACAACAACTTCTGCCCCCTAATACTTAAGTCTCTCTTTCTCAGGGTCGAGGTCTCCTATGAATGTTAACCCGTTTCCAAAATGCACCCTCACCTCTGTTTTGTCTTATATCCATGGACATTTGTCGCTGTTCGGGTTTGCTCTGTATGGAGTGTCTATCCATCCTTAAACATCTCGTAATCTAAAACTAAGTAACATTCCAGGCCACGCAAAGATCTGCTGGAATTGATGAAGGAGACCTGCACAACAGGAATTGTTGAATTCCAAACCTAGGAGCCAGCAAGGGAGAAAGGCAGCCTGGGAATTCAGAGAAGGTGCTGTTGGTTTCATGTCCGTTGAACTCTGGGGCGCCCCCCAGTGCTGTGCAGTTGGGGTGGGGACCTCACCAAAGGAAGTGGAGGGCAGTTTTAGCTGAAACCGTGCTCCTTGAGTTAGTCCTCTCTCCTGGCTTAAAGGAAGACTTCGAGAAATGCACTTGCTCTGATATGAACTTTAAAGGCAGGCTAGCAGCACTTGGTCGGTGTCACCGATGCATTTGAGTATTCCCCTAGCCCTCAATTGTCCTGACTTAGGCTGCACTTCTAGTGAGAATGTTTCTCTCCATCCCTACAAATTCAGTTGTTCAAATCTTACCATCTTTCAGATCCTTACCATCTTTCAGATCCCACTTCAAAGGACATCCCTTTTTTAAAGCCTTTTAAAAAAATCTCCCCAGTAGAGTTATTCCTCTTATTAATTTTCACAGAATTTGACTTGTATATTACTGGTGACATTTATCATTTTCTACCTCTTTTTTTTTAGAGAGAGATTCATGTAATTTACCAAATATAAAAGATCATACTTGAGTCATACTTCCCTCCTCCCGCCACAGACAATTATTGAGATTGAAGGAGCCACAAGGGAAAGTATGGCTGGATGGACAGACGTAGGCCCTTCTCTGTTCTGGTGCTCTGTGAAATCTATGTTATTTTGGCATCTAATACTCGCCAATTATTTAACCAAACTTACCTGCTAGGGACTATTTATACTCAAATACCCCAAATGGAGGTACATTCTAAGAGTCGGTTCATAATATTGATTATTTACACTTGGCTCACTGTCATAGAATGGGTCATTTCTTTTTGTTTCAGGTTTCTTTTCTTTAAGCAATGAATTTACATCTGCTTCAGTAGGATTATATATCTTCTTTGATAATCAATTGGTTATTAAAGAATAATAAGTTACTGTAGAGCAGTGGTTCTTAACCTTTCTAATGCCTCGACCCTTTCATACAGTTCCTCAAGTTGTGGTGACCCCCAACCATAAAATTATTTTCATTGCTACTTCATAACTGTAATTTTGCTACTGTTATGAATCATAATATAAAGATCTGATATGCAGGATGTATTTTCATTGTTACAAATTGAACATAATTAAAGCGTAGTGATTAATCACAAAACAATATGTAATTATATATGTGTTTTCCGATGGTCTTAGGCGACCCCTGTGAAAGGGTCCTTCAATCCCCAAAGGGGTCGAGACCCACAGGTTGAGAACTGCTGCTGTAGAGCAACTAAATATGCATGTTTTCCTTCAGCTGGCTCCAAAACTTCTTATTAAGCACTGTTTCACAGAAAATAACAAATGTTATGCTATGGTCTGATTGCTTAACATAGCTACTTCTGAACAGAGGAGAAAACATTAGAATGAGAATACTTTGAAAATATATCCATTACTTTCGCCATAAAGAGGATTCTTGAAAATAAAAGCAGATGTGAATGTGATTCAAATTTAATATATTTGAAATGTAAAGTAAAAATATAATACACCTGGATAGAGTTATGCAAAGTGCATGAATAAAGTTTTTCCCTTGGGATAACTTCAGTGTGTTCTCAAATCCATTTAAAAAAAAAAAGAAAAAGAAAAAAGTGAAGATAATCTTTTGATATTTTCTTAAACTGATGTACACCTTTCCCTTATTCTAGTGAATTAATAATGCACATATTTTTAAATAATTAACATAATCAGCTCTTTATGATTATGAACTGCCACTGATTAAATTTTGGTAGTCAGATATTTTTATTACCTCAGTCATTGGACAGTGTTCTGGGAGGAATCACCTCACTGTAATTGTTCTCATTCTCAGACATGTCTTTTCATCAGATGTAGATGTTCACTTCTAATTAGGGGTATTTGTTTTTAAACATTGTCTTTTAGAATAATAGAGAGAACCTGGGCTTAGGGTCAAAAGATTTGGGTTTGGTTCTTCACACTGATTTTTGCAAGAGACCTTGGATACAATATAATGCTTTAAGCTTCATTTCCT
Source organism: Myotis lucifugus (assembly GCF_000147115.1). Classification (NCBI taxonomy): domain Eukaryota; kingdom Metazoa; phylum Chordata; class Mammalia; order Chiroptera; family Vespertilionidae; genus Myotis; species Myotis lucifugus. The sequence goes on along the minus strand of NW_005871141.1, from coordinate 951,389 downwards.
CATTTGTGCAGCAGACTGAACAAATAGGTTTAACTGCGATGTTTTGAGGATCAATGAGATCATGTAGATGAAAAAACACGCGGTACTATTTACATACCATTATTTTTGTATTCAGGAAATAACCTCACATAAATAATCCAGTATGAGTGCCCTTTCTGTTTTTTAGATCCTCAAGGTAAATACACACATAATTACTGTGGGTCACAGAGCCATTTCTTGCTTTGCTTACAATAACTTGATTGACCTACACAATTCACCAGCGATCTAAGAGGCTGGGAAGGTTACAATAAACTTTCAAGTCTTCACAGCTGTTTGCGTGAGTGTGTGTGTGCGTGTGCGTGTGTGTGTGTGTTTGCAGTTCGCTAACAAGGTTAACAATCCAACTCTTCACGCAGCCCAGACCTGGCAATTATCATTTTACAAATACGGTCAGCTGCGGAGCTGTTTCCACATGCAGCCAGTTTTATGGTCCAGAATGATGACTGCACGCAATTTACAAATAACCAGGCTGCGGCCAGGCCTGGCCCCCGGCGCAGCCCGGGTCCTGCATTGTGTGCGATGACAGGGTGGCCCCGCGCCGCGTCCAGTTGCACGTCCAATGCGGGCTCCGGGTGGGGGGCTGCTGCACCCTCTCCCCGGCTCTGGGAGTGCTCCCCGCCCCGCAGCGGAGAGTTGCGGGGCCAGCGGAGGGGGTGCCCGGCTGAGTGCGCGAGGGCGCGTGAGTGTGAGCGTGAGTGTGAGCGCACAGGACGGGGGCTCTGAGTTGCGAGCGGATTCGGACCTAAGTTCACCAGGCCCCCGCGGGAGTCGGGTCTCCCGGCATGCGCCCGGCAGGCAGCCCCCCGTTCAGGGGAGGGGTCCGGGGGGCCATCGATGGGTTCTGTCAAACGGTGCTTGGCGTGGCAGGAGGTGGGCGCGCTCCCCAGTGTTCCCGCGACAATCCTACATATCAGCACTACGGGTGAAGGCCCTTCGCAAGCCACCCCTTACCTCTGGATTGTTTTTGTTGTCTTCACGGGCCAAGGCCAGCTCCCCTGTAACAGGCCCAGCGAACACGCAAGTGTCCGGATCACACCTTGCACCGGGAAAAACCCATGTTAAAAGGATCCAGAAGCAATCGCCCAATCTTAAACCAGTACAAGTATCGGGGACCAGACCTGGGAACTGTCCTTATTAGTAAAGAGAGTGGGAGGAATTTTCTGTATATG
>NW_005871141.1:947365-949609 GCF_000147115.1 Myotis lucifugus | reverse complement strand
GCACTTCGCCGTCCGCGCCCGGCGGGACTTTTCCGAGCGCCCGGCCCGCCCGCCCGCTCCCCGCCCGGCCGCCCGGAGACCTTTGTGCGGCCGTTCCCACCCCCGCCCCCGCCCCCGGAATTCCATCAATGACTCCGGCGCGGGCTGCGGGCGCGCGGGGGTCCGTGAGTTCGTGCCTTTCCACGTGCGTGCAGGGTGTGTGTCCCACGCGGACTCGCGGGCCGTGTGCATGCGGGCTCGGGCGGTGCGGGTCTGTGTGCCGGGCCGTGTGCATTCTGTCCGCACGCCGAGACGTGCGTGTTGTGTGTGGATCAAGTTCGTGTGTGTGTGTGTGTTGTGTAGGTATTGTGCTCCGCTCGATGTTTGTGTGTACATTCCGTGCACGTGTGTGCAGTCTGTGTGTGTGTGTGTGTGTGTGTGTGTGTGTTTGGGGAAGTTGGTCGGTGTCATTGGAGGTGGGAGGCTGTTCGGAGCGCACAGCGAGGTGTGTTTCGCCGCTGGCTTCCTGGGCGGTGTTGCTTGGCTGCTTTTCCTTGTCTTGAACCTTTCGGAGCTTACGTGTTAATCATCGAAAGAATGTCTCTATAGAAATGCCGGCTGGCAGAGGGGCGTCGGCGCCTTCGGTTCCATGCATGTGTATGTGTGGGTTTTTCTCTTTCCTTCTTCTCTTAAAGGACAGCTGTAGATGGATTTTTTAAAGGATATTTCTGTACCGTGTGCCTCACGGGAATGCAAGGCATTGCATTTGAAGCGCAGCCTTCCAGGGTTTCGCCTGCATACATTAAATATTTATTCACCAACTTACTATCTGTTATAAATTGGCAGAAAGAAAGCAGACTGCATGCAGCAGGGGGGCGAGGGGGTGGGGGAGACCCCAGGACATGTTAAGGTTGGCTTTGTAAAGGTTGTGTTACGATAGCCGTGGTCTGTTTCTTTATGGTTTGGAATAACTACATCATGCTCAAGGAGCACATTTGTCAAGAGGCATTATCTGAGTTGGGTTGAAGGGCCTTCCTGGTATGCCTGTGGATTCCAGCAAAGGGCTTTAGATCGATCCCTGGTCCTGTTGCCCTGCGAAGAAGTGACAAAAGTCCTTTTTAAAATTGTAATCCAGTTATTGGTAGCGGACGTGTCCAGGCCCCTTTCCTTCACCTCTTGATTTGTAGTGTGTGTTCTGGTTTCTCCCCCTGTTTGCGATCATATTAATCGCTAAATCACTCACTCTCCGGGGATGAATGGGCAGGTCATAGTCATTCCCTAATGGACTGCCCCCGGGAGAAGAAACTTATTTGTGAGGAATCTGTGGAAAGTCAGCAGTCAGTGTTAAGTAGATGCCGGATTGATGTTATCACTGGATTTTTGCTGGAGTGCAGTACATTACTTATTGTTTGCCCAGCCATTAATTCAGAGTTGTGTGGGGGTGTGCAAAATGTATTATTCAGATTCCTTGGAGTGGCAATCAAGTATTATTATAGAGCTTCAGTGTATGCATTTTAAACAAGTGAACAATGTGTCGATTTATAAATATTTTCATGAATTAGCCATATTTGCCTGCAGAGAATGACTTGCTAACATTATTCTGATGGAATTTAAAGCTAACCATTTGTATTCAATCAGGATACGTTGCTATTCTTGAGAGTACTGTGCTTTATTTGAGCTAATCATAACATATCTGTATTGGCAAATCTTGAAATAGATTTCTGAGTCATGGGGTTTTTTGTTGCTGTTAAAAGTTGTATTTTTCTCTTGCAAAGTTCATTGATGGGAAAAGACACACTAGGAGTCATCAACACAAAAGAATTAATGACAGACCAGATGTCTCTATTTTAACCAGACATATTGAACTAGTAGTTATGGTAATTTTTCAATTTGGTTCAAGTTATTTTTCCCCTGGTAGTTGTACAAATGTGCATGTATTCAAAATGTTGCAGTTGAAATAAAATACCGAATAGAATAGCAAGTAATTGTACTTCAAAATGCCTTTTTTCAGAAATTTGTGATTTGTGAAGTGACTTTCAATTGTTCTTAACTTTGTGAATAACAGAGAAACGGACCTATTAGGGTAATGCTGTCATCTTTTCATGCTTTCTGTACGATTACATGAAAGCATAGAGACTTAAAACCTCTTCCAGACTCGAGTGAAGAATATGTTTACTCTTCAAATTGATCGTATTAATTTACACTCAGTGAGAAAGGAATGCTTTCTTCTTGGTATTTCTGTGATACAAATACTGTCATTCCATA
>NW_005871141.1:875501-947265 GCF_000147115.1 Myotis lucifugus | reverse complement strand
CCTTGCTGTGTGTGTTGTTGTTAAGGACTTTTTAGCCTTTTCTTCATCCACTGTTAAACCAAGTGTCTGATTTTAAAAGTAAATACTAAGGATGGCCTGAAAATATACAACTCAGTATGTGGTTCGTGCAATATATGAACTAAAGAGAGACTATCCAATTTCACATTAAGAATAACCTTCCGATTCATACATTATATACTGAGTACCCCTCGAGAGAGAGAGAGAGAGAGAGAGAGAGAGAGAGAGAGAGAGAGAGAGAGAGAGAGAGAAAGTGATTTTCTTGAAGGAGGCGATATCAAGGGAGAAGAAATGCAAAATAGATGTTTTGATCTGTGAACCAAAAGCAGTGTTTCAGAGTAGCTTTGCATTCATTTTGAAGAAAAACATATATGCAAGAACCATTCTCTCCAGAGAAACTAAGCCCTGCCAGCCGAAAACAGCATTTTTGTGTCTTTTTTTTTCTTTGTCAGGAAAGTAATCTGTCTCCAAGCCTATAAACTCCTGAGTGGCAACTCCAGGCGTTTGTTTTAGGTGGAGAGACAGCGCCCAAGCTCACCAGTTCCCTGGGAAGCGAGCCCTGTGCCTAGCTCAGGAGGGGAGGCAGGCGGTGCTGGAATTGCCCTGTTTTCAGGAATGCAGTGATTATTAACAGGCTGCCATTTTAAAACAGTAATACCACATCTTTTTTTCTCTCTCTCTGCCCTGCATCAGTTGCAGAAATTTCAGCCCTCCCCTTCCTCCCCTCCCCCCGCTGGCTGCCTGCAGTTGTGGTGGTTACTTTGCGCATTGCCATTTAACATGGAGTCTGCTCCCAACCCACATGCATTTCCACCCGTGTCCGTGTCCCCCGCTCCTCAAAGGTGGTGGAGTCTCGGAGGAGCCCAGAGTCCCAGGGAGGCATCTTCTGTCTTAATATTTGCAGACCTGCAACGAGGAGAACAATCAGAACCATAGCTCCTGGCGAGCGGGGGCTTCGACTTCAATCTTTCTGACTTTTATCTGAAGTCTTCACTCTGTTACTATAAATACAGTTTAAACCGCTGTGAAAGGATCTTCGTGCTTCTTCGTAAAAAAAAAAAAATATGGGGGTTTGACAGGACTTGGTTTTACGGCACTAAGGGGTTTCTTTGTTACTGGCTTCACACGGAACATACTGTTATTTATCTATTTATTCCAGGTTAATTCTTTTCATTGTTTTACATTTGACATGCCCAAGTGTTGTTGCTTGGAGAAGTGCTTTTTGATAGTTTCGTCACTTTGTTCTACAGGGAATGCTGCTGCTAAGATAATGGCTCAGTGTATTAATTTGTTCTCCGAGTGTCCTTCCATTTGTTTCACTCCTTACCATCTTTGTTTAGTCTCCCTGGCACCTGAAAATAAATCTTAATCTCTCGTAGCTTTGTGCTTGGGAACGTGGCTGATTTATTTGCTCACAGTTGAGATACATTCACGCAGATGATGAATATCAGTGGGGCTTTTTTTTTTTTTTGGTAGTTCAAGGTGACCTTTGGAAAAAGATTTTAAATGGCAAATTTGCCTCATTGTTGGGAGAAAGCAGGTACATATCCCTTTATGCCATAGCGGGGTTCCTGAAGGTCCTAAAGAAATGGACATCTTGTAATTCACATTGTCTGAAAAACTAAGTAGCGAGTTTATTAATTAAAGGAAGTCTGTGTGATCTTTGGCACAGGGAAGATTTATAATGCACTACGTTCTAAATAAACTGTTAGGGTTGCTAGAAAACAAAACTGAGTGGTATTGGTAGCCGTTAAAATGGAAAACTGTTCATAATTGTTCATTTATTGGTTGCCCGGCCTCTTGTCTTTGTGTTTTGGAAATAAGCGTGATTCTCAGGAGCGATGGGGTGGGGATGAGGAGAGAGCGTTGCTCACTGTCCTCCTGGGGCTGAGGTTTTAGGTGATGGCCAGACCCTACCAGCTGAGAACATGGTGACTTGTGATTCGGAGTGAGGCCCAGAGGTGCAGGAGAGCGTCATGGTGACAATGCTTAATGGCCCAGAAGCCTGGCGAGTGTATTTGGCAAAGGGAGTTTGCTTTTTAGTCGCTTACATTTCCTTTGGTTTGATTCAGCTGTTTTCTGGGATCTACATATAGTGTCATCTCTGTATGTCTGTATCTCGTCATCTCTTCTTTCAGACACGGGGCCCAAATTTTCATTTTGCAACTTAAAAGATGGATGAGTTCCGCTATCTGCATATTTTAAGAAACGAGTTTCAAGTTGAAATAACATGTGTTTGAAAGGATGAGAAATGTGAACTTGGGCCTAGTGTTTAGGTGGTTAATGTTTTATGTCTTGCTAACATGAAAGGGAATTTTAAGGAATGAGTCTTACGCTTTTCTCTTCTTTGACAAACTCATTGGTAAGCAGACAATTCCTTGGATGTCAGACATGGACTGTTTTCTCAGCATGCTCTGGCTTTTAGACTTGTAGAGTTATACCTGTAAAGGAATTTCACTACAGGAAAGCTAACTGGTAAAGCAATTACATTTAATATTTAATCATGTAATAGCTTCATTAGTTCACTGGAATGCATTGGAATGGTGCGTGTGCTCCTTAAACATATTGAGGGCTCCCCCACATGCAGTTCAAATGCTGGGGAGGATCCAAAGCTGTCTCCTCCTGGAGGGGAGAGTTCAGGAGAGGAGACGAGGGAAACGCGGTGACTGAGCAGACACCATCGGAGGTGTCACGGGAACGATCAGGCAGGTGCTGGTTTACAGGTTCACAGGAGGGAGAGCTGGGTGGCAGAGAGGTGGCAGAAGGCTTGATGGGGTTGATGAAACTTGGTTTGTCCTTGAAATACGAATCAAACAGGTGACAAGAGGAGAACATTCTGAGACAGCCGCGTGGATAAAGGTGTAGAGTCAGGAAGGAGGATGGGTTCAGGGGCCAATGCGCAAGACACGCCTAGAAATACCAGAAGCCCGGAGGGGTAGGCCCTGCAATAGAGTTGGAAATTATGTGGGGGAGAGGGATTGCAGGTCCTTTGTAAGGCAGTCGGTCTTTGTCCGTGGTAGCATGGGACTGGTGAGGTAGGTGTTGGTAGAAAGAGAATTAAAAAAAGCCCCCACACGGCAGAATGACCATCCTTGATAGAGAGGGAATGGATTGGAAATGTCTCGGGGTGTCTCTGAATGCTGCCATTACTTGGTAACAAAGCGTCTGAAAACAAAATGGGTGTTAGAAATACTTTATTTTAAATAACACAACTTGATGCCATCCAATATCCTTTGCCAAATGAGGCACAATAAGCATCAGGAAGCAATCTACATTCGTAGAAAACACACATACACAGCGCTGCGCTTCCAAAAAGACTCTTGAGATCACGGGGGGCACCTCCGTACGTTGGTCTCCAGGTGTGGTTGAATGAGGTGCCCAGCATCGCCCCCTGTCTCTAAGGACCAGGCCTGGCACGGGCTCCTGTTAACTTCTCTGCTGTCTTTCTGGTTTCAAAAGGAACATGGTCATTTTTAGAGATGTGAATTTACCTGACTTGCTGAATGGCGGATCCCAGCCTACATCAGTCTGTCTGTCTGTCTGTCTGTCTCTCTCTCTCTCTCTCTCTCTCTCTCTCTTTCTCATCAGAAGTCTGCACGAAGTTGTTGTTAATTTACACTTCTGGGTTCCTCCCCCAGAGGTTGTCAGGAGCAGACTGGCCCCTTCCTGACAGGGCGGGAGGCAGGGCCTCTGTATGGGCCCCCTTTCAGCTGTTTGCCAGCACTGAGTGCCTTGATTGTTGTGCTTTTGTCCCTGCACAGCCGGGAGCTGGGGAAATCTAGCCCGGACTGAAACTTACCCTGAAGAGCCCTTGGGGAACAAATAGAAACATTATATGATTAGCCACATTGTTTTCATTATTATACAAGTCTACATAAAAGGGTAGCAATTAACAGCTTTATCAGCCTGAACTTCCGCACCTACCTCTCCTCATCCCTCAATATTCCCACTTGAAGTCCTAACAATTAACTGTTGCTGGTTTTAATGTCAGCAAGTGACAACACTAAATTGGGAATAGGCCCTTCCCAGGGTTGATTGACATATAGCCCTCTGACACATTCTTGTGTAGTTTTAAGGCAAATTCATGCCCTGGGGTTAGAGCCAAAGGGCTTGTCAGAACATTGGTTTTAATAGCTAAAATATAGCACTTAAATGACACCCAAGACCATAGCTTTGGTGGCAACTTTTATAACCTGAGGAATTCTCCCAGGCAGCGCAATTTATACTTAGTGGACAAGCTTAGAAATGGTAAGATTATTTCAAAGTATACAGATATATAATTTCCTACATGATGCAGTTATACACCTTGGGTTTTTTTTTGCATATCTTTAGCATAAATTGGTCCAGGAGAAACGAGAGAATGATTTCTAAAATAATTCCACAATTGGTATTTTTGGGCAAGTGTTCCATTTTTCTTTAGTTGTGCAATAGTTGATTTCTGAATATATTATCAGTGACTTACAGTAAAGAAGGGAATGGAATTGACCCTCTTCACCTTCTTCAGAAGACAGATGGCATTTCCAGGATTTTGTTAACTATAATGTACTTGAACATATTTTAATAATTTTAAAGCGTTGGAAGTTGAGATTGGATTTTGGGGGCTTTTTCTTCAGCTCGGTCATAGAGAAGTCATGATATAGTGAGGCTGTTATTTATTGTTCTTAGTTTGTTTCTTTAATGCACATGTAATTTGTACATATATTCAAACCTTGTTGACATGGTTACAGCACTAAGCTGTTATCTGGACCATCAGAATTCTATATTACTCTCTAGCTTCCCGGTATTCACCCCCCCCCCCACACACACACACACTCCCAACATGCACACACAACAGATAATCTCTTATTTTAAAAAGTGTTTATCTCCTTCCTTTAAAATGCATTAAAATTCTTCAACATCTTGCAATTAGAAATGGTCTTTTCTAAATCCTTTCTGTTTAGTTTAATTTCTTATTTTTTTTAATATCAATCCTGGAAATTCAGTTAAAACATTTTGAATCGAACTTCTTTGATAGTCTTCGCGTTCTTTTCCATCACTCGTCTTACCCATCCCCTCTTGCTTGAGGGTCTCTTCTCGCAGCTTCCCTCCTGGTGTTGATTCATCTCAGGATTCTCCCTACCCCTCTCTTCGTTACTTTATCATCCCCCCTCTTTGGCAGTCTCACACATCCAAGGACGATCCTCCCAGGATGAGGACTCCAGCCTTGATCTTTTCCCTAAATATATTAATAATTCCTATGATTTCTTTTTTATGTACTATGGGTACTTCAAGGAAAACTTATCCAGTTGTTAAGCAGCTATTGCATACCTCCCACAAATGTGTTACGCGTTGGTCACAGAAAGAGGAATGTGGTGGCATTCCTGTTTGGGAGGGACTTATCTATGTCAGTGGTCGCTAACCTTTTGGACCTCATGGACCACCAGTGATCCAAGGATCTATCAGGCAACTGCTGATCTATGTTACCTACACACATGGGATCCGTGGAGAGTGGCAAACTGTCTTCTAAATGTAGCTCACATTTAGATCCTTCTGTTTTCATTCACCGTGTTTTATGTAGTTTTGAACTTCCAACTACTTTTCTCTCTAATCTCTTTTCCAGCTCTTGCTTACTAAAACTGTATTTATCTCTCCAGAACTGATCTGATTCTATTGAGTCATTCCTGCAAGTGGTCAAGAGCAGCCTTTAGGGAGCATTATCCCCCCACATATGTGGATTACAATTCAGAGGCTCTCTTCACAAAGCCTAGCACATCTTTCATTTAAAAAAAAAAAGGTGGAGAGACTTAGTAGAAAAAAAAACAGAGAGATCCCAAGTTGCCCTCACCTTTGAGTGATAATTTAGCTAGTTATAAAAGTCTTAGTTGACAGTTTTTTACCCTTAGTACTTTGAAATATATCTTCAGTATGTTCTTGCATCAATGCTTATGATACCCTGTCTGTGGTGAGTTGTTGTTTTTAAGTGGTGATATGCTTTTTGTATCTGAGAATTGCTACATATCACCTTTATCCTTGAAGTTCTGCACTCTTTCTTAAATATTTATGGATGGATTTGTTTGTACTCAGTATGTAGAGTACTCTTTCTTTCTTTTTTTTAGAGTACACTTGTTACCCTTTTTATGCTTTAAAATTTTAATCATGTTGTGGTATAGAGCTAATTTAGTGCCTTGTATTCCCACCAGGCCATGAATTCTTTGAATTCTTCTAAGCGTTCCTTCAGCAGCTAGCAGATTTAGCATTTCTAGCTTATGATTGGAAATGATTTAAGAGCAATGCAGGAAGGAGCCCCCTAATACTTAACTGGATCTAGCAATGAATGTGTTGGTGTTATCAGTCAGAAATATGGGTTGCAAGCAACAGAAAACAATTCTTGCTAACCTAAGTAGAAAAGGAGTTTTTTTGGAGGCTACAAAGTAGTTCATAATAATCATGAGGAAGTATCGGGAAAAAACAGGCTGGAAAAATAGGCAGGGATCAGTAGAGGCTAGGGAGCAAAAACACACAGAGTCATGCTACAAACATAGTATAACATGCTACAGACATAGTGCTGTGGGCACCGCTACCACTGCTAATGGTCACCATGTGACATAGTATGACAAGGGATACTGCCTTCGTTGCCAGTGTGTCATATGAACGTATCATGATCATCTCTGTCTTTGCATATCGCATTCAAGATTCAAATTCACAGGCAGATGCATCTCATGGTCAGATTCTAGTTCCTATATATATACCTTAGCGACCAGGGACTGATGAGAAGGTGTATATGGTCTCTTCATTACCGGAGTGGAAAGATTTCATTTGTGTTTCATACCAGTAACAAAGTCAACAAGATTAAAACCGAATACATCATTTCTTCCCTCCCACCTGTTCCCAGCCAGTCTGCTCCCCCTTTTTCTTTTCATTTCTCAGTGAAAGTCAGCACCATCCTCACTAAATAGCTTGTGTTTTCCCCCTTTTATTCCATAATCACCAAGCTCTGCCAGTTTTATCTCCTTTTCTTCAAATCTCCAAATTCTTATCTTTTCATCCTAGACTTATATCCATTTCCACTATAATTTACTTTGACACTGGCAGTAGATGAGAAAGAATATAGATTAATGATGGGCCTAAAAGTCAGGAAGATTTATGTTTGAGTCTCAATCCTGCCACTTACTCTGTGTTTGACCTTGGGCAAATTATTTAACATCGCTCCATTTTAGTTTCATTGTCTATTAAAGGGGAATAATAACATTAAAGAGTGGTTGGAATATTTAAGTAAGATAATGTGTATAATGTACTTAGCGGAGTGTCTGACATTAGACCAGACGATGCCAGTTAATTATAGTGTCTGGTAGTTTCCATCTTCTGCTTAAATTGCTACAGCAACTTTGTAACTGGCTTCACCGACTTTAGACTCACTCCCACTTGGAATGATTCTCCTTATTGCATCCGTAACTGCTTCTTTAAAAGTAACAGCGATGTATGGGGCCCCCTGGAGTTCTGACTGAAGGGAAAACTGGTCCATGGAATCCTCTTGAGTCTGACTGAGTTCCCATGGGGAACAGATGGCGCTATCCTAAAGAGGTGATTAAAGAAAGTTAGTACCTAGTACGGGAAAGAACAAGGACAGCGGGAAAAGCGGGGATAGCACCGGCAGGAAGCTCTTAGCACCCTTAGACCTGGAGGGCTGAGAGCAGGGAGTGGTTTACCGCAGCGACACGGGCTGTGGGGGCAGGAAAAGGATGTGTGGTGGAAACTGTGACCCTTTTATTTATTTATGCTTCTCCATTTTATTTTAACAACAACCACCTTAATAATAACTGACAACCCTCACCCCTCACCCCTCTCCCCTCCTTGGGCTGGGGGGGGGATAGTTAATGAGGAAATGCCCCCCCATTACCCTTGGAGAGGTAATGGAGCCCAAATCCCCTCCCCAGGGGATGGGGCTCCTGTCGTGTATGAACTGGGGAGTTAACAGGGCTCTTGAACCTCTTCTTGTCCCAACATGGGGGCCCTTGGCCATCAGGGGTAAGGAAGCCCATGGGGAGGGGATGCCTACTGCTCCTCTAGGTCCCTGCCCAGCCCTAGTCTCAGGACCTGAGGGCTGAGGAGCAAGAAAGTGGAGAAAGGGTGGGTATGGGTGTCACACAAAGGAGCATTGGTTATTAATGGCTCTGGGATGCCCCCTTCTTCTCCATCGCCCCCTAGGGGTAACTGCTGGAGTTGCACCATTGGTGTTGCCTCAGGGACTGCCTCCCCTCCCCATGCAGGGCCTCCTGGGACCTCCATGCCTGGGGTTATGGCCTCTTCCGACCCAACCAAGGGGGCCAGCTCTTCCTGGGTCCCTCCACTGCCCATTCTCTCTGTGTTGCCTCTCGCTGGCTGCTGTGGCTGTAGCTGCCGCCACTTCTGGGGCCCCGCCGCCTCTTCTGCCCCAGGATATGAGGGAGCCGTGGACATCAGTACTCTGACGCCTCTCTCCTCTCATTCTCTGATCTCCAGCTGGTGCCCCCTGTTGGCTGAGCCCGTCACAGGGGCGTCTTCCTTGAGGAAATTCATAGATGTCAGGCTACAGGGCTACAGAGTTGGATGGAGAAGGGTAGAGAGTGAATTTGGTGTCACTAATGGGGAAGATACAAAATATCTCCTTTCCAAAAACTTTAAAAAAATGTTTTTATTGATTTCAGAGATCCCTACTGGGGATCGGGCCCACAACCCGAAACCGTGACCTCCTGGTTCATAGGTCAATGCTCAACCACTGAGGCAAGCAAGCCTGGTCTTTTCAAAAACTTTTTTTAAAATTTTTGTTGATTTCAGAGAGGAAGGGAGAGGGAGAGAGAGATAGAAACATCAATGATGAGAGAGAATCATTGATCAGCTGCCTCCTGCATGCCCCACACTAGGGACTGAGCCCGCAACCCAGGCATGTGCCTTTGACCGGAATCGAACCTGGAACCCCTCAGGCTGAGGCTCTATCCACTGAGCCAAACCAGCCAGAGCCAGAAGCTTCTTTTAGTGTCTTTCTTCTAAGAGCGCAGGCACACGTGATCAGGATCCTTTCGGCTTGTCTTTTGTGTACTTGCCCGACCTCATGGCTTGACTCTCTTGCCGTTGCCATTCTCAACACCCGTCGTAGAAAAGGACTGTTAGAGCGTTGGCTTTATCATGCTGTCCCTCTTTTTTTGCCACGACTTTGTACATGTTGTTCCTTCTCGTCACAAAGCCCTCCCTGCCTCCCACCCTCTCCTCCTTTTTATCTGCACATTCCCACACTTTCTTCTGGGTTCGTCTTTCTTTGAGAAACATTTATATGTCCCCAAAGCGCTTTGTGATCGCAGCAATATAATGAGTTGTTTACTTGTTTATAATTGTTTCCTGAGAGCCTAAGGCGCTACCTCAGGTTAAGTCAGTGCTGATCACAGTTGAGTACAGTGAATGAGTCCAAGATTTTCCAGGGGAGCTGTCAGGACCAAGTCTTTAAAAGTTTTCAACAGACCAGTGGAACTGTACAAATTATGTCTTCATTTATTTCTGAGACATTGCTGAACTGTCACTGTACAATCTAGAGAAGGGATTAAATTTCCCAAGAATCAATTGGACAACTGATGGATTTTGTAAGTGTGTCTGCTTTCAGCTCACCAGGATCTTATTTCTTTGGGATAATAATTTAGCAGTCATCATGCTTAATAGCACTGAAAAGTAGTCAATTTCTGCCATTATGTTAGCTGACATGTGAATGAAATAAGATACGGACCTTGACCTTTGGGAAATTAATGTAAAAAAAATAAACCACTTAGGGCCCAAGAGATATTTATCTGTAAATGTAAAGTCGTGCAGTGTAGTAATTTAATAACCTAAATGTAATCTTCTATGTTTGATTTTAATAAGGTGCAATGATGATCTATAAAGGCTTGCTATCACTTCCAATCCAGGAGAAGAATTACCTAGTGCATTGATTACAACACAGATTGGAAATGTTTGCAAAGTAAATAATCTCCTTTATAAATGTAAGTAAAATATTTATATGCTCGGCTGTCAGAGCCTCCTTTTGAGAATGTAGGATTCTGATATAACGATGGTATAATCTTAGTATATCAATTATCATAAAGTGTTACTATTACTAAAGTGACACTAATTAATAATAAGAGTTAATACTTGTTAAGTGCTTATATGCCGGACACTGCACCAACTTGTTTCTCATTATATTGAGGAGATAGAAGAGGGCTAGGTAGTTAGGCTCGGGACCACAGGAGGGAAGGAAAATAGGGAAGACGATGAAGAGGAGGAGGAGGAGGAGGAGGAGGAGGAGGAGGAGGAGGAGGAGAAGGAGGAGGAGGAGAAAAGAGAAGAGAAGAGAAAGAAAAACATCAGTTTGTTGTTCCACTTACTGATATATTCATTGCTTGCTTCTTGTATGTACCCTGATCAGAGATCGAACCCACAACCTTGGCACATCAGGACAAGTCTCTAACCAACAGAGCTACCTGGCCAGGGCCAGACCAGTTCCCTTAGAGTTATATGTAAATAATGTATATATAATATTTATAACATAATTTAACACAATTTAGGATCTGAATTCACAAAATATTTAATTCTGAATGAAGCTCCCACGTACTTTCTGGGTGCCGGTAAATATTTGTATTCACTGTCTAAATGCCACGTTTTCTACACAGAGTTTATCGTGACTCTCAGAAGGTGTTAGTTTAGCAAAAGAGAGCGAACTTTTCTTATTCATAGTGTAAATCTGCGCTCATTTCTCTGAATACTCCTTATTTCGTGTAGAATTCTATGGACATTACACTGTTATTTCCATCACTTCTTGTTCATTCATCTAATGGAATTCTTTCTCCTAGCGCTTCACTGAAACAAAGATAGTGCTTTGGAAATTTCTACTCCTTCTCCCCCATCCCTCCTTTTTTTCCCCCTCTTAGTCTTGTGGGAATGTGACCATACCTTTCTGTTTGGATGATGGTGGATGGTCCTTAGAATTGATGTTATTCATGGTCTGCTCTAGGCAGCAATGCTATTGTGTATAAAGAAAAAAATACATTTAATCCACCACAAGGTTTGTTTGTTTGTTTGTTGTTGTTCTTGTTGTGTGTATGTGTGTGTGTGTATATGTTTTTTAAATCCTCACCTAAGGATATTTTTCCATTGATTTTTAGAGAGAGTGGAAGAGAGAGGGAAAGACAGAACTATCCATGTGAGAGAAACACATCGATTGGCTGCCTCCTGCAGGAGCCCTGACAAGGGCCTGGGCCAGGGAGGAGCCTGCAACCTAGGTATGTGCCCTTGACTGGAATTGAACCTGGGGCCCTTTGGTCTGCAGGTAGACACTCTATTCACTGAGCCAAAATGGCTAGGGCCCATCAGGGTTTTCAATGAGGAAATGAGAAACAGAAATAAAGACACTATTAAATGTAAAAAAATCTTAATTCTGTTTCCATTTTTCTCTAATTTTTATTATTATTTTTTACTTTATTTTCCCCCATCACCATTTATCCCCTCTATGCCTTTTCCACTCCACCCAACCCTCACTCCCATGATCACCACACTTGTCCATGTCCAAGAGTTCTCTCTCTTTTTTTTTCACTCTCCAATTTTTATGTATCCAATTTTTGTATTTCACTTTTTAGCTAATATTATCTTCATAAACCAAGTTCCAGTAACTAAGTAGGAATAGCTGGACTTTGAGTCGGAAATGAGCAAAGACAGATGTTGCATTTCCTTTTAATCTTCTAATGACTCTGCTTTTTATTTGTTTTATTCAGAATTCACTACTGAGTTCAGCTTCTTGGTAGGAAATGCAAGATTCATGAAAGTTAAACCGTTTTTCATGAGTAAGAGCTGTAGTGGAAAATGAGGGCCTTTCTTTTTTTTTAATCCTTGCCGGAGGATAATTTTCCATTGATTTTTAGAGAGTGTGGAAGAGAGAGGGAAAGACAGAGAGAAATACTGATGTGAGAGAAACACATCCATTGGTTGGCTCCTGCACGTGCCCTGACCAGGGTTGGGGAAGAGCCTGCAACCGAAATACGTGCACTTGACCGGAATCGAACCCGGGACCCTTCCGTCCGCAGGCCCACACTCTATCCATGGAGCCAAAGTGGCTAGGGCAGCCCTTTCTTAATTAGACCAGCTTCCCACTCCATCTTTTCATGAACTTTCCTCTCTTATTCTCTTGGTGATAGTAGTAGGCAGCCTTAGGAGGGAAAGAGGCAACTTTAAGCCCATTCAAGGGTGTCATCCAGAAAAGTGAATGAGGAAGAAACAGTGTAGGACTTCAGTAAAACTTACTGTGTTGTTATAATTTTTTTCTTCTGTGCATATATGATTGTGTGGGATAGCGTTTGCAGAGAAAAAAAGATTGTCTTCTGCTAAGTTGTTAATTTTTCTTGTCTGTCTCTAACACATAGTCAGTAGGTTGGTGCCAGTTCATTCAATTTCCCTCTTGAGGGCTGTGTGGGTGCACTTCTTTGACACCTTGAAGTCAGGGTGACAGTGTGAGTTGTCTTGTTCCTCCAGCCTGTGTGTGACTCACCGTATTTCTTTCCCGGCTGTGTCGATCACAGGAGCTGGTGACAAGATGGGATTTCAGTCAGCCTGGTTCTTGGTTGGACACGTAGATGTGAGTGAGAAATAAGCGTTTGTTTTAATCTGCTGAGATTTCAAGGTTGGTGTTCACTGTTCTGTGTCCCTGCCGATCCTGACAGTTAAAGTCCTTATAGCGAAACCCGTGTTTTCATCCCAGGCCACCTTTTCCGTTTGTTTATGAGACACTAAGTGCATAATTACATGCTTAAGGGGAAAGTAAAGCAAACAAGGCTCAGTCCCCCTTTTCTTCACTGTTACATTAAATTGCTTGGTAAAGTCATCCTCTTCAGTATTTATGCTTCGGTATTTTAAAACCCGTAAACAATAGAGAATCTTCATTACAAGGAAATAAGAGAATTTTCCTAGCGATGAAGATTCTCTTATATGCTATCTCAAGAGAATTCTGTTTATGTTTGGCCTTATAAAATAATGGCTTTTCTTCCCATCTGTCTATTGAGGAGGAAAGTTTTTTAACCAGAGAGAGAGTAGAACAATTATTGTTAACAGGGAATTGAGTTCCAAGATAGTCTAAGAGATAGGAAAAGGGCACCTGGACGGTTTAAATGAGTTTAAGTTCCCAAATCCAGACAAATTGTGTTTCATTGAAAAGGTATGGCCAGGTTTCCACACACCATTGAGAAGAGGAAAGCAGACACTGTAATAACACCTCTCTCCTTCCCTCTCTCCCTCCGTCCCTCCCTCCTTCCCTGTCTGTCTGTCTCTGTCTGTCTTTCTCTCTCTTGCCTAGCGAGTGCTGGTAGAGAGGCACACCCCCATCAGGGGTTATATTTCCCAGTCTGTCTCAGAGATTCCTGTCTACATCTCCCTTCCATTGAGAGCAAAGTCACCCTCAGGCCATTTCCCACCAGTTTCCACTCTTCTCTACATACAGCGTTCAGAAACTCCTGATAGTCCACAGACTCCCCCATTGAGCCCTGCGCTTCATGTAGAAAAAGGGGGGGCGGGGTATGAAGAAAACTTGTCTTGAAAGCCTACAGACTTTCATTCCACAAGGAATGTGTTGACCATATGCATCCTAATCCAGATGGACAATGTGTGTCCAGTCCTTCAGCTCACCGGTATGTAGCCATGTCAGCTCCATGCCTTAAAGCAAACACCCAAAACTGTCCTTCCTAGAATGTTCTACCAATCTTTTGCTTAAATGGGGATGGAGTTGTTAATGCACCATCCCTTACATGTTAGATTATATATATTTTTATTGATTTCAGAGAGGAAGGGAGAAGGAGAGAGAGCTAGAAACATCAGCGATGAGAGAGACTCCTTGGTCGGCTGCCTTCCGCACGCCTCACAGTGGGGACTGAGCCAGCAACCCGGGCCTGTGCCCTGAATGGGAATCGAACCGTGACCTCCTGGTTCATAGGTCGAAGCTCAACCACTGAACCACGCCAGCCGGGCTATATTTTTCATTATGACATAATTTATCTGCAAGAGACATTGATTTTCAGTGAATTATGTTCAAGATTTTTTGGCCGTTATATGGAGGTGTAGGCACTTAGTTGTAATTATTATAGGTAAGGTCACCACTGAATGACTAGGGTCACAAGAGAGATCTTCCCCAGATTAACCAGAGAACTTGTATGCATAGATGTATAACCCATGGACACAGACAATAGTGTGGTGAAGGCAGGGGTGGGGAGAGTGGGGGTGTGTGAGCTAGAAGGTGTCAATGGGGGGGGGAAGGGGGCATCTGTAATACTTTCAACAATAAAGATTAAAGAAATGATCTTTTAATTCCTAATAATATGGAGATGATATGTTTTATGTTTGTATCCCCTTTGCGTGAGTATGCCTATAGAATATCCTAACGTTTATGTCTCTTATATGTTCTCTGTACCTGATGGCAGGTGTAGTTTTTCCTTAAAACCTGAATGTCAAGGTAGTTAGCAGAACTCTCAGAGCTTTTCCGACATTTCGCTTTCATGGGGAGGATTCCATTCCTTGTGGTCCTGGTGACTACTGCGTGGAGTTGAGTGACTCTACAGGGAAAACATCTGGCCCAATTTATCTTCAAGCATAATTGAATAATGCTGAATGGCAACCTCTGGGAACACTATAAGTGAGACTTTATGTAACTGCTAATTTAGAGTTGGTTAATAGGTAACTCTTACTTGTATTTCTTTCCAAAGGATAGATACTTGGATCACATCAGAGCTAATCATTTTTCTTCATCCTGACATGTAAACATAGCATTATGGTGTAATGAGCTCCCAGCCTGGTTGTATGTGGAACTCTGCTGGTAAAGTCAGGACTGAGGAAAGCTAGAGAGCAATAGGGACGGTCTGTTTTCATAAAGACTCTTTTGTTGGCAAAGGTAAGTTTTATTGCTCCATTGCCTCCTTAAAGAGACTCAGCCCGTATTTCATATCAACAAATATCAGCTGATTGAAGCCAGTTCTGTTTGCTTTGTGCCTTGATAAGTACGGCCTTCATTCCTCCAGCACATACTTCAAGAAACAGGACCGAAAGGGGTAGGCTGGAGAGGGTTAGAAAACTTGGCTAATACTAAGGTGGGTAGTATATCAAGTTGAACATGAAAGTAATTGCCCCAAGAATGCATTTAGCATAAATCTTGAGGTAGATACTTCCGTGGTATCCTAACTATTTGAGTGTAGTAAACCTGGTGGGAGATCTTTGACTTGGTTTTCAGTATAAACAGTTATGGTAGATTGTGTGTGTTTGTCTTTTCTCTTTATTTTCTTTTAGTTATGGTAGATTTTCACGCACAACTCCAATTAGAAACAGGGAAGCACATATCTTATAAGCATCTGACCTATAGAAGATCTCCCAGTCATATTGCTAAAATATTAAGATACCTGATTCATATATATATATAATGCCAGTCCTCTTTCTAAAGCCTGGGATTCAGAAATTCTTAACTCATCAAGCTTCAGTTCTAGGTAAAGACCTCTGACTGCTAGAATTATTTATATAATAATTTTATATAACTGTTTAATTTTTTAACTATTATCTCTGGATGGGTCAACGTGTATATTTGACCAAAGGCTACCAATGTGCATTCCCACATTTTATTTCATTAAGAATATAGTTTGCCAATGATGAAAAAGTAAGTTCTACCAACAACTACTCTTCTAGTCATCTTCTAAAGGAATCAAAATTTAACATCAGATTATTCGAAACATCATGTACTTTGTAATTCTTTAAAATCCTGTGAGAGGAATTAACTGAGGGCTTAATAATTAGTGTAAGGATCACATTGGTCATGAACATTCAGCCGTGCACAGAGACTAAAATCCAACTCTAACCAAATTAGTGAGACAAAGAATTTGTTGGAAGACTGGTACAAACATCAACTAGAATCAGTGAATAAAAGTCCTCAGTAACCCCTGAAGGAGGAATGAATGTGTCCAGGATCCTCTCATCTCTGCTGCTCTCTGCACAGAAGCCTGGTGCCTGGTTGTCTGAACCTGGCTTCTTCCTCATGGCTAGGAACATGACATCCAGCAAGTCTCAGGGCCCCATCACATGGGGTTATTGCCAAAAAGCAATGAGATTTTTATTTTTTTTTAAAAAAATATGTTTTTATTGATTTCAGAGAGGAAGGGAGAGCGACAGAAACATCAATGATGATAGAGAATCATTGATCGGCTGCCTACTGCACACCCCGTACCAGGGATCAAGCCTGGGCATATGCCCTGACCAGGAAAACCAAAATCAAACAGGTGACCTCTTGGTTCCTAGGTAGATGCTCAACCTCTGAGCCACACCCGGCCGGGTGAGAGATTTTTCTTGAGCTTTAGCCTAATGTATCCTGGGGAAGATCAGTGGTTGCCTCCTTGTGGACCCGCCCCCCTGCCATCCCACCACCCCATCATTAGTGGGTAACTCTTTAGGATTTATAGCAGTGGTTCTCAACCTTCCTAATGCCGCGACCCTTTAATACAGTTCCTCATGTTGTGGTGACCCCCAATTTCATTGTTACAAATTGAACATAATTAAAGCATAGTGATTAATCACAAAAACAATATGTAATTATATATGTGTTTTCCTATGGTCTTAGGCGACCCCTGTGAAAGGGTCGTTCAACCCTCAAAGGGGTCACGACCCACAGGTTGAGAACCGCTGATCTATAGGAATATGACAGCTCCCATTCACATCAAAGTAGGAAAGGGTATTTTTTCAGAAACAGAGAATAAGGAGTTCACAAAAACCAACACATCAACCTTCCTTTGTCCTTTGTTGGTCTTGTTTTCATTCATTAGGCAAGTTTTTATTAAATGCCTACAGTGTGCCGGGTACTGAAAATAAAGCAGTGACCAAAAAGATCAACACAAAACATGACGAGCATCACTCCTGCGTGGAATCTGATTCTAATACCACCCCTGGGAATAGGGTAGGCAAAGGTCATTGTTATGTAAAAGGAATGGGCATTTTGAATGAATATGAAAGAAGGCATATGGCCTAGTCTCTTTTCTTTTATTTTAAATCTGTTTCTAAGTAAATTAGATGTTTGCTACCCTCCCCTCCGGTTGTAAACCTGAGGATCAGTGTCTCCAGAGATGGTGTTAACAGGCTTTATTGTATTTCGTTTTGGTGGATGCATGTACTTGGTAAATATTTGTTAAATCAATGAATTATTGAGGAGGTAATGCTGTTGTTTAACTATAGTCAGGAGAAAAGGCTGTTATTAACTGTGACAAAGCAAGCATCATTGTCTTTGTCATTCTTCAACATTTAAGTGGTCAGAATCAAATAATTCCGTGTAACAAAGTCATTTTCTACAATTATCTCAAGATCTATTTTGAAACTAATTCCTTTTGGCAGCTACATCTGGACGCGGTGTCATTTCAGGCGAGTCTGTGAAAGTAACACTGAAGAATTTTCCTGACTCAGATTGAATGATGAGTAATATTTGCCTTGGAAAAAATTCAATATACCTATATCTTATTTTCTGCACTGTGCGTTAGAGTATAAGGTATATATCTGTTTCTTTTGTGGTTTGAGTATTCATTTTTATTTTGTTCTGAAACAGATTTTTGAATTAGTTACTAAATATTATATAATATGTGCTTAAATTATATAATATAAGCATATATTATATAACATCTATAATGAGCATATATTATAATATGTATTATATAATATAGAGATTGTATTAATGTAGTTTAAAGATGATGAAAGTAATTTATGCTTCTAAATACAAAACTATTTTTTAAAGTATGAAATTTCCTTTTTCAACTTTTGCTTTTCCACCACTCTCCAGGGTAGCAGTTGTTCACTGTTTGAATATTTTTATATGGGGTGTGTGTTGGGGGAGGGGTTGTGGGTATGGGTATGATACATGTACAACACATGCATTTGAATATATGCTTCTTCTAAACATGTTGTTCTTCAACCTGCTTATCCTTACTAATTACTTTTTCATGGACACCATCATATTAGTACCTAGTTTCTTTGTAATGGCCCTATATTAGTTTATGGTATGTATGTGCCTTCATTTATTTAACCATCTGCCTCTTAGATCGTGTCTTACTGTTTTATTTCAAATAACGCTTCATTGACTATGTAGGTTGGGCTGTGGATTTCTGTAAGAAAAATACCTAAAGATGTTCAACAAATCGGACCGCCTGCCTTTTGTACTTTAATAGTACTGCTGATCACCCTCTACAGAAGGTAGTGTTGTTTGTTACAAGGCACCATATTGTGATGGCGAAACGCTCAGACTCCCAGGGCGTGGTTTAACCCCAGTTCTGCTTATTCTTGGTGAACATGAATTAATGTACTTGTGTTTCAGCTCCCCCAACTACAAAAAAACAATACCGACTTTGATATGTGATTGTGAGAATGAAATACGTTAACTAAGTCAAATTATCATAAAAGTGGCTCCCCTATTTCTATTGCAGATGCTTTCCAGAAGTCTGTACGTCCTACCTGCTGTTATTAAGAGGAGCACCTTGTGAGGATTCCCATAATACGGAAAGCTGGGGTCTCCTCTGATGGCTGCTTCAGAATGTTGTCCTGAGGGAAATGCTGGCTTTCCCCATGGATTTTTCATGTGGCTAAATTGTTTAGTCTCCCACCTATGGACAAAATTGTACGTTAGCTTCTAAATTTTTATAATATTGTATTCTGCCCTCTGCAAGTCTGGTGTTCATAGTTATTACATCTGTCTATAGTTGTAAAATATAAACTCCAAGTTGTTAGAGTATATAATCTAGTAATCACATTTGAAGTTGGGAAGACTGTCTACTTGGATTATTTTACCTAATTATTCCCAATTATGAGTGTATGTTATACTTAGATTTTTATGAGGGGATCTTCGACAAAATTTACATATGTCCTGTGCATGCTTGTGTGAAACTCCCATTGAAGATCTCGTTCATTATCACCGAATGCCTTTATATGCATATCTAGATAAGACCATTATCTTAGTTTAGAACTAGGAGGACCTTTATCTGCCCTGACAACCTAATGTTCTTTTATTCAGTTAATGGGTATTAACTGACTCATGTTTGCAATATTC
This sequence comes from Myotis lucifugus, assembly GCF_000147115.1. Classification (NCBI taxonomy): domain Eukaryota; kingdom Metazoa; phylum Chordata; class Mammalia; order Chiroptera; family Vespertilionidae; genus Myotis; species Myotis lucifugus. Next base: position 928,175 of record NW_005871141.1, on the reverse strand, counting down.
ATTTTAGCTGCCATGAAATTAGTAGTCAGCCACAGCAACTTTCTTCTCAGTTTTGAAATATTATGTTGTGTGTTTTTTTTTCTTTTAAACTAGTGCAGATATTGCTTTTTTAACAGGATGTGATAAGGAAAGCAAGGTAGAGGTGTTTAGATGGGCTGAGAGATGAGGAAATGTGAGTTCAATAGCAGACACTGAGAGGGTCTGCAGATCTGACCAGGAGCTCCTCAGATAATCCTGGGGAAAATCAGAGACAGCGGAGAGCGGTTGTCCAAGGATGGAGCCACGTGGGTTCAAATCTGGGCTCTGTCGCTTTCTAGCTGTGACTCCGGGAGAGTTAAATTAACTTCTCTGCTCCTTCGTTACCTCGTCTGTCATCTGTAAAATGAGGGCAATGAAAGCCCCAATAAAACCATTGTTTTGGGGATTAAGTAAGAGTATATGCATGTTAGAATGATGCATGATGTAGAGTACCTGTTGTGTGTTTGCTGCTATTATTAGTATTATTATTATTAAAGAGGTAGGCCTGGCTGGGTAGCTCAGTTGGTTAGAGCGTGGTCCCTATACACCGAGGTCGCAGGTTCACTCCCCTGTCAGGGCACATGCAAGAATCAACCAATGAATGCATCAGTAAGTGGAACAACAAATCAAACGTTTCTTTCTCTCTCTCTCTCTCTCTCTCTCTCTCTCTCTCTCTCTCTCTTTCTCAAGTCAATACATTTAAAAAAAAAGAGCTTAAAGAACATTTTTAAAATCACAACTAGTGATTTCACTTTATGTCAACTCTCAGTAAAATTCTAGAGTGCATTATTAAATAGATGACTGTGAGCATTTAGAAATGGAACTAGTGATCCCTGGAAGGCATATGGATTCTCCAAGTTAATTCCTGTCACACTAAATTAATTTATTTTTGATAGGATTATGAGTCTCGCACATCAGGGGGAGGCTCCTGTCGGAGCTGAATTTCAGCCAGTCTGACATAGTCTATTATGAAACTCCTTTAAAAGTGATGGACACATGTGAACTGGGTGATGATACAATTAAACGAATCTGTGGCAGATTGAACATCTATAGACAAAATACATTGGTTCGCTGATCAGTGTCAGCCTGAGAGGAGACGCCAGCGGCTTGCGCGTAGGTGTGCTGCTTTGTTCTCCATCTCCCTGGTCAGCTCTGTCGTGAATAACTTGGAGAAATACTTCAGTCATGCTGGTCAGATAGGTGGATATCAGGACATAAAAAAAGGAAACAGAACAGTTGGGGAGGAGAAAAATGATTCCAAAAGAACTTTATAAGCTTGAACAAATCACCTGAACCTGAAAAGATGCCTTTGAACTCATAAGTATTTTTCAAATTTGTGTGCTCCACGAAGTACAGCTATCGCCCTGGGTAATTAGCTATTTGGGGACAATAAGATTTCAGAGGCTGCAAAAATCCACTGAAACAAACATTGGTGCATTAAACAAAGACGCACTGATGTCTGGCACGTTTGGAAAGTACACCACAGGGTTATTATGCATGTGATTTGGGAAGCAGATGTTAAAGATCTGGAAGTTACAGTGATTGACAGTGTGAGGACTGCTGACAAAGAGGAAGTGCCGCATTAGGCTGCCTTACTGTAGTAGGGGGGTTAGCAAAAGGGAAGGATACTGTATTCTGTTTTGATCACACCACATGTAGGATATGTTAGTGGCATTTAGCTAATTTATTTTAATTGGTATAATTCTTAAACACGTGTTTCACAAGTGACACTGGCAAACTCAAGAATATCCAAAGATGATTCCGGAGGTTGTGTCCGCAAGCTATTCTACGTGAGAAATGATGGCAGAAACTGAAGTGCCATGAACCTGGAAAAAAAGGAGAGACCTGGCCCCTGATTATGCCTGGTGACGTTTTGAAGCAGGTGACAATATATCACGTAAATAAATTATTGGACCCCATTTTGTAAATGTATGTAACACAATTACCTGGCTTTAAGCTACATGTTAGGAAAAGGCTTGGAATTTAGTATTAAGTAATTGTCATGTTCAGTGGCAAAAACTAGGACTACATACTGTAGTGGAAATGATAGGAAGGCATAATTTTTTACCTGGTGTGCAGAACAAGCTTTTTAACAATTAGTAGGTTCTGAATAGAGTAGACTGCCTGCAGATTTCTGTGGTAGCGGGATCTCTTTTTCATTAATGAGATGCTTTACTTTTAAAAATTGGATTCATATGTATTATTATTAAATTAGTAATATTTTAAAACTTTTTTTAACACTAGAAATTCTGGGTTTCTCTCACTTTCTGGGTTTTTGTTTTTTTTCTGCTGTTGTTTTTTTGTCTTCCTGTTTATAAAGGAACATCAACTGTTTCAAAAGATTGGAAACTTCCCAAAGGTAAAGTTGCCCAGGTCGCCCAGGAAATTAGGGTTCAGTTCTCAGTATTATTTGCAAATTCCGGTAACACTCATTCTCTGACCTGTTCCAGGCCTGGGAGGCAGGTCTCCACCCCCAGCTGTGCTCAGGTTTTGTGCAGCTGGGCAACTAAAACAACGCTCCCGTGAGACAGAATTTCCTTCTGAGGGGCATGCTCTGAATCTCCCCATCACCATTGCTTGGAAGCTTGTCTTCAAGTGCATATCGCTGGAAGGGAGTTTTACTGTTGGTATTCTCTGCATTTTCCCTTGATTTGTGATGAGTGCAGGCGGGTAATGTGTCCCTGTGGTGTGCTGTTCCCCCCAGGTGACAGGTCCTCTCACAGAGCGCGTATGGTCTAGTGTAGTCCCTCTCGTTAGCAGAGAAAGACTGTTGGGTGGTGAGACTGGGCGCAGAGTGGTGCAGGGCCACCTGCGAGTCTGCAGTGGGAGAAGTTTGGCGGTGATCAGGCCATGATGGCGATGTGGGGCCAGCCTGATCGTAGAACTCTGGTGCCGTTTATGCAGGAAATCTCCAAGACCACACCCAATGTCCGTGTGCGTGTGTGTGTGCGTGTGTGTGTGATAGCTCTCTTCTTTGTACTGAAAAGATTCATCTGCGTAGGCCAGTGATGGCGAACCTTTTGAACTCAGCGTGTCAGCATTTTGAAAAACCCTAACTTAACTCTGGTGCCGTGTCACATATAGAAATTTTTTTATCTTTGCAACCATAGTAAAACAAAGACTTATATTTTTGATCTTTATTTTATATATTTAAATGCCATTTAACAAAGAAAAATCAACCAAAAAAATGAGTTCGTGTGTCACCTCTGACACGCGTGTCATAGGTTCGCCATCACTGGCCCAGGCTGTGCTCAATGTGAGCTGTTTTTTACCCCCACCCAGCTAATAGTACAGTGTTAGCTAGTGATTATGAACTCATATTGCTGTATAGCCATTTGTTATATGGGAATAATGCATGCTTTACAGTCATGATATCACTCAGTGCTCACAACATTTTTATAAATGAGGAAATGAAGAAGCTGAAGTTCATGGAGGTTGAGTATCTAACTAAGATCAGACATCTGGTGAGCAAGGATTTCCTGGTCTCCCTGACTCCAAAGCTCATAACCATCTTTATTATTGTATAAAAGTTCCTAATATAGAGCAACTCAAAGCATCTCCAAATTTTACTCCGTCTTTCCTGAAGTCTACTGGCTTAGTGTCACAATCTGAGCTATAGACACGAATGAGGATCAGGGTCCTTGATCTCATGAGGTTTGCAGTGTAGCAGGGAAAATATCATTAAATAGATAATGGTAATTAATGGCAGTTTTGACAGCTGCTACCAAAGGAAAGTATGGTTCAAACCATTATATGAGAGTTCAAGAAAAATATCTGAGATGGCCAAGAGACATATGAAAAAACGCTTCAGAGAGATGTAAATTAAAATGACAGTGAACTTGTCAGAATGACTGTCATCAGTAAATCAACAAATGACACGTGCTGGCGAGGATGTGGAGAAAAGGGAACCCTAGTACACAGCTGGTGGGAATGTGGACTGGTGCAGCCACCATGGAAAACAGTATGGAGTTTCTTCAAAAAATTAAATATGGAATTGCCATTTGACCCAGTGATCCCACTAATAGGAATATACCCTAAGAAACCTGAAACACCAATCAGAAAGAATGTATGCACCCCTATGTTCATAGCAGCACAATTTATAATAGCTAAGATCTGGAAACAGCCCAAGTGCCCATCAGTAGATGAATGGATAAAAAACTTGTGGTCCATTTACACCATGGAATACTATGCAGCAGTGAAAAAGAAGTATCTCTTACCCTTTGAGACAGCATGGAGGGACCTGGAGAGTATTATGCTAAGTGAAATAAGTCAGTCAAAGACAAGTATCACATGATCTCACTCATATGTGGAATCTAATGAACAAAATAAACTGATGAACAACATAGATCCAGAGACATAGAAGCATAGAATAGACTGTCGAACCTCAGAGGGAAGGTGGGGGTAGGTGGGTGGGTGAGAAGAGATCAAGCAAAGAACTTGTCTGCATATATGCATAGCCCAAGGACACAGACAATAGGGAGGTGGAGGCGGGGGGGGCGGCCTGGGGGGGGCTATAAAAGTCAATGGGAGAAAAAAAGAGGACCTATGTAATACTTTCAACAATAAGGATTTATTTAAAAAAAGAAAATATCTGATTGTTCTTAAGTCTGAGATTACAGAAGTTGGGATTATGAGGTAGATATTGTGTATAATACCTTTGACTATAGGCCTTCAGGTTCCGTAAGCCCCCATGCGCATGACCAAAAACAACTTACCTTCTCAGGAAGAGCAAACTGCAGTGTCACATGGGCTAGACTGGGCACTTACTGGCTGCCAGACCTCCTAGGCCAGTGGTTCTCAACCTTCCTAATGCCACGACCCTTTAATACAGTTCCTCATGTTGTGGTGACCCCCAATTTCATTGTTACAAATTGAACATAATTAAAGCGTAGTGATTAATCACAAAAACAATATGTAATTATAATGTGAAAGGGTCGTTCGACCCCCAAAGGGGTCGCGACCCACAGGTTGAGAACCGCTGTCCTAGGCCCTTTACCTTCTTGACAGCTGCTTTCTTCTGGGTGAAGGCGGCCTTATCCTTAAGGTTCTTATAACAAAATTCCTGTATCGTTTACATCACACATTCACAAATACTACTAAGGTATATAATTTCCCCACAAAAATTCATGCAAGTAGAATAGAAAAATTGGCTAAGTATCATCTTGAAACCCTTACCTAGTAATCACATAGGTTCAGAGTCAAGAATAACCTAATTGAGCTTTAGGCGAGGTGCTGGTTGTCCCTTTTTACATGATTTATTTCCTCCTCTGAATTCTACTGGGATCCAAATTCATGTTCCATCAAAATGACATGGATCTTTGTGGTTTCTCAGGAGGGGTGGAAACAGGAATGTTAAATCTATGAATCCAAGAACCTGTGGTACTAGACGCACATCCCATGGAGACTTAGCACAGAGGAGCTGTCTAATCAGCATAGCTGTGCTTATTATGTGTAAACATTATCATCATCAACATCATCATGAATGCGAGGCTCGTCCTTCCACTCACTAGTTTCTTGACCTTGGACCGATTACTTCAACTTGGCGCATCTCAGAGTTGATTCTCTCTTTTCTATGTGTCTCATCAAGTTGTTTTAAAGGTCAAGTAAAATAACATCATTGTATGAAATTGTAATAGATGCTGTGTGAAAGCAAATGAAATAATACAAATTGTGTGAAAACACCCTGTAATTGTAGACGCGCGCGCACACACACACACACACACTATAATGGTTAATTTGTAATCCCCAAATCATTTCCCTGAGACAAGACCTTACACAGTTAGATATTTTAATGAGCTGCCAGTATGAGTCCAGGGAAGGCACAATGCTGTTAAAGAAAGGGAGAGAGCCTGGTGTTTGATACTCATTTGGGATTTCACAATCTAAACATACATTATTGACACGATTTTAAATTGTGGACACCTTTTTATTTTGCAATCAAATAAGTTCAGAATATTTTATTTATGGCCCCCCCCAAAAAAAAATAATGATTTTAACCATTAGATGAACAGTGGTCTCATGTATTTATCTTAGAGATACTCGAACTATCCTTTTCTGCAGTTTTTTTTTCCTTCTTCTTCTCCTTCTACGGGGGCATGTAGATGTCTGGGGGAGGCGGTTTCTGAGATGAGTCTGTTTTGCCTCAGGTTGCATGAAATGAGATGCTTTTGGGGTGGGCTCTCCTACAGTCAGTCACCTAAATAAAGAAGGTGGAATCAATCCACTGGTGTATTTGCCAATTCTATACATCTTTTCACAGCTCCTGAAAAAAAAATACAAGAGGGTCCCTTGCTAGGAAGGTAGTGGGTTGTATTTATTTGCGTCCCTAGCCATGGAAATCCCCCCTTACAGAGAGCCAGGCTGTGTGGGAGACCTCTGGGGGGTAGCCATGAAGGAAGAAGGTGGCTGGGAATTGAAAGGACTTCGGGGCCTGAGGCGGCTGCATGAGGAGCAAGACACAATTCTAGGGGTGAGAGGGAAGTGGACTCACAAGCACAGCTCTGACACCAGAAAACGGTTTGTTTTGCAAAGAAAGAAAAGACCTTTTCTGGGAAGATTGAACTGTTTCAGACTTTGATTTGTGGAGAAGAGACAGTGATATCCATGCAGTGGTTTCCAATTACAGTCTTCTCTTGGCAGCTCCCGCTGGCTCTGCTAATTCCAGTGTGGACATTATTAAGGATGCTCTGTGGCTTTGGGGGCCTGTTTTTGAGGAAATAAATGACAAAGCAGCTCAATTTTCAGCAAAAGTTTTTTGTATTTTTTTTTGACAGCGACTAGAAAAGATCCCTTTGTAATCTAAAGTAAATAATGTCAGAAAGAGAAAACAGTGCTACTGGGAAGGAGACAGAATTCACATGACTTGTAGAAAATCTGGTTCCGGGCTCCTGTACTATTGGCACTATTAAGAATTCAATTTGCTGTTCATATAGATAATAATTATCACCACTCAATGGCTTCTGGATGGATTAGCCATAAAATGGGAGAATATTATGTGAAAAAAGTGTATTCATAGTTGCAATTGAAAATATAAAACAATAAAAAGCTTATTACGGTTTGTGGAATAAAACTTAAATACATGGAACAATGTGCGTAAATTTCTTAAAAATTTAATTAGATGTCTCATTTAATTCCAATCTGAATTTCATCTGGAAATATAAAGACGTGAATAATTAAAAATTTAAGAAGGAATAATGAGAGCAGTGCCCTAGCCAGGGAGTGAAATGAATGAGACGATGACAGCGATTGAAAACGGGGTGGTGCTGGCCCGCGGGGGCTGAGAGAGCAGGGGAGCGGAGCAGGAGTCCGGGGCCAGCCCAAGTGCAGTGGTTTGCAGCGCATTTCACCCTGAAAACGCCCAGAAATTCCTTCAGCTGCTGGAGAAAGCGCGGGTCCTCTGAGTTCTCTCACCCCCTCCCCCCCTCAACAAGGACCGCTCTGCTCTGTGCCATTTCTGTAATGGGCCCCGCCCTTCTATGTGGTATGTGGGTTTCACATCCAAAAGGGTATTCATTGCCCTCACATTAGTAGGTGGGAGCGGATGCCTCACTCATCATGCCAGGCTTAGCGAGCACTGTGGCGGGAGGTCCTGACTGACCAGCAGGCATGGGAGGCTAGTGCTTCACCTTGGTACAGAAAGGGAAATCCCAGATGAGTTAGAAAATACAAGCTTTCAAGGATACTTGAAAGAACTATTGGTGGACATTTGCATGCTCTCTGGATAAGAGGAAAATCTAAGCAGAAGAGCTGTAGCTGTCACAATGGAAAAATCTGATGGAATTGTTAGCCTGAAAATGGAAAACTTGCATACCCCCCTAAAATATCCAAAAGATAAGCAACAAAAGGAATAAATACTACTACTATGCAAAACAATGAATATCATTCTGACTGTTTAAAGAGCTTTTCCCCCATTAATAAAAACAGAAATATCCCAAGTGGCATATCCTATACCACATGAGATTCATTTGAAAACGTCTCTATCTCATTAGTATTTACAGAAGTTTAATAAAAATAACAACAAATTACCACTTGTTTGACCTACTAGGATAATGCTTCATACTGGCCAACTTGTGGTGAAAGGGGTACATTCAGTTCTGTTTGGTGAGAGGATAAATTGTTAAAATATTTCTGCAAACATTTGGCTGTGCGTCCAGAGACATAACAGAATTCATATTCTTTGACTCAATAATAGTCTTAAAATGTTACATTCAATATATTCTTTGGGTATTTCTGTTTGCTAATTGAATTTTTAAAATAGTGCCTACTCTCAGAAGTGTTAATTATGATGCTATTTTGGAGAATTCAAATTACATGGAGACAGCTAATATACATGTATTTTACTTAATTATATTTATATTAAAAACAATGTGTATGAATAGAAAAACTAGAAAGAGAACAAATATTAGGCATGGTGCATATTCTTGGTTGCAGGCTTGTGGGTGCATTTTGCTTTCAATAAAATGGGCACGAGTTTGCATTTTTCTACTTTTTACTCTCAGAAAGCAAGACTATTTTAAATAATTATCCATGGCAAACTTTAAAATTGGACTTCCTCTTTTGCCACAATTACATGATTTTTGCCTCAGCCAGTTTGAACCTGTTTGGATGATCTGAAATATTCCTTAGACCTATTTCTGGAAACATCTTATTGTGATAAACAGTCTTAAAACTCCTACTCCCTTCTCTGCTGTATTGAATCCTTTGCCCCATTTTCTACAGAAGTGGGTACAAGATGGAAAACAATTGTAAGAACATGTGAATTAATTGACCGTGAAAACATATGCAAATATTAGTATTTGAGAAATGTCATGAAGGAGAATCCAGAGAGTACCGTTTTGCAGGACCTGTGACACTGTACCACCTCCGAGTCGGGAGATTGGGGGGATCTAAGGTCGGGGCTGGGGGTTTAGGCTTGCGCTCTGCCTGTGACCTCTCCCCACCGTGGTGTCTGAGTGTGGCTGCCCGCGAGTCTGGTTCACGTCTCTGCCATGTGTCCCGTTATTTGGATGGTATCGATGTTTTGTTCCGTGAAGGCAGTTCCTCTCTCTCTTGTGTCCTGTCCACGCTCACACGCCTAGCACAGTGAGGGGTGCTCACACCCAGGCACCCCTCCTGCTCTGCCCCCTTTCTCTGTCTCACAGGCCCTGAGGGTGGCTTCTGGCATGTTGCGTGGCTCCGTCGTTGCCTCCCCGCCTCTCGCCCACTGCGTGATGTCATTCTTGGCCCTTTCACTTCCTTTGTGGAGTAGGATGTGATGGCATAGAGCAGGGGACAGGGCTTCCCGATTCTCTCAATTGCTGGGAGGCGCTGCCAGGTGTGCTGAGGGGCCTGCACTCAGGAAGAGAAACAGGGAGTCCTCCACCGTGAGTAACCCCACTTTCGAGTGCACCCCAATGTCCCTTACAACGTTGCCCAGTAACCTGGAGTTTCTGTCCTCTTCAGCCCTTTCTAGTTTTAACCAGTTTGCCTTTTGGACATCCCAGTTCAGCTCAATTTTCCTCCTTCCTCTCCTTCCTCTTCTAACCCCTTCCTTCTTCCATCCTGTGCCCCCCCCCCCCCCGCCCCTCTTCCTCGCTTGCTTACTTGTGTGTGTCTGTACAGGTCTGTTGACCTTCGGCCCATATCTTTTATGAGAGCCCATTGGTGTCCTCAGCATCGCCCATCATGTGGGGTGATGCCCATCACGTGACCACAGCGTCTCCTTTCATAATCCATAGTGTGCACTTCTCTGCTTACAGTTCTCATGTTAACAAGTCTGCCAGCTTGTTTGTTTTCATGTCGCTTTCTTCCCCTCCCTCCGTTGTGATCTAACCTTCCCCTTGGGCTCTACCATGCAGTTTCCTTCTCGCCTTTTTCAAGCAAGGTGTTTACACAATGCGTGAGTCCTCCTCCCTCTACAGCTCTGCCTGAGCTCCCCCCCCTTCCCAGTCTTTAGTTCAGCTCGGAGTCCTCCTCTGTGAGGACAGTTTTTCTTCTTTCCTAATGGAATGCTTGTTGCCATACCTTCTCCCGACTGTCGCTCAGATGTCTATATTCTTTAAAGCACTTGCCAACTATGACGAAGGGACTGATCCAGACTGGGAAAAATGGGGAAATGTCCTGGGACATAGAAAGGAGCGAGCAGGAAAGTGGCCCTAATGGGGGTGGGGTGGGGCTACCTGTCTGTGTGTAACTCACTGGAAGACCCGATGGACAGAATGTTTGCTCGTGACTTCGTGGAACTTCGGCCATTGATTGTCGGGGAGGCCACAGAGCTGTTGTGAACAGATGTGGGAGCCTTTGCAGTTTTGGGTTTTGAGTGCCCTGGTAACTCTTCAGCATTCTGATCCTTCTGGTAAACCCTCACCAATAGAAAGCTAGTCTTTCAGTGGCCTGGGGTCATGATGTGCAGAAACTTCTGTCCAGGGTCTGCCATTAGGGGCCGTCTTCCCGTGGAGAAAGGCATTGTGGGGGGTGTGCATTCTTGCTTCTTGTCCCTACAGGTGTCCCTGTAGTCCCTGTTGGTGAGCAGTGAGGTCACTGCTGTGGGCTGCTTGCGACACTTGTAGCTAAGTCCCAGGCTGAATCAAAGAACTTGATTTTCAGCACAGGTGATCTAGCGCCTGTGGAAATAACCGTGCCCCATGGATCCCCCGCACGTTGCTTAAAGAGCTCCCTTCTACCGAAACATAAGTAGGACAGAGAAGAAGAGGGGGAAATGGGATCCGTTTTTAAAAGGGAGATGGGCTGAATGGGAAGAGGCATGAAATTGATCGGAAAAGGCAAAAGAAAGGAAACTGAGCTGAACTGGAAAACACACTGCAAAGAGGCATTTGGGTTTCTGTATGCCTCCTGCCATTTGGGTCACGAAGGACTTTTCCCCCTCATTTTCTCTTTCGTATAAAAGGAGTTGATCAAAATGGGAATCCATTGAGGTTCCTTCTGACCAGCACTTTGTTCTGAGCTGTTGGTAGTGTTCAGGCTCCATGTTTCGAAGGCCTGGAAATTTAGGAAACACTTTAACAGCCTGAAAGCATGTCTTTAACCATAAAATAATAGCGATTTTTAATAAAGGAAATTATATACATTTATTAACTTTTTTTAAAGTTTCACTTTTTGGTTGGTGTGTATGCCTTTGTGACTTTTTTTTTTTAAGAATGGCCCCTATTTGTTGTAGAAATTGCCATACTGGTAAATGTCCAGGAAAAATTACTTTCTTACTTTGGACACTTGAATTGTGTGATGGAACCTTATTTTGATATAATAACCCCTCCCCCTTTAAAATCTTAATGACCCACTGCGTGATTCACACACACTTTCATTTTTGACGCTTCCATGCAATCATCTGTTAATCTTATGTTTATTTTTATATTTCAGGCACTAGAAAAACACCCCAACTCACCAATGACAGCGAAGCAGATATTGGAAGTCATTCAGAAAGAAGGGTTAAAGGAAACAAGGTCAGTATTTATATGTACAACATTTCCCGTTTTTATCGACTAACAATGGCCACTAGTTGCAAAGCAATAGATGTTTCTGCATTTAGATATTATAATTGATTGCGAATTAGGTGACTACCTGCGGATGTTTTTGTGTCTGCCAAGAATTTGGATGACCAAACATTTCCTTGGAACTGCCTGTCGGCTTAATAAATTACACTGGACGGATTAATATTGAACATACTTTGTTAGCAAAGCGCAGCGCTGTGTGAATTAACCACTTCCTGGAATCACTCCTCTTCCTCTTTCTTCTAAGAGGAGATCGATGTGTTTCTGAAAGCGGATAGGGAAAGAGAAGCACTTCTCCAGGCGTGACAGACAGGTCCGGGGGCATACCGATGAGCTCACTCAGATAAAGTTCCCAGTGCCAGTGATCGTGGTTGGAACTTCAGTCCTCTTGTACTTAGAACTCCTATCCATGGAGCATCATTAATTAGCTAAGGAGCTTTTTTTAAAAAAAAAATAGCACTGAGGTATGATTCACACAGCATGAAACTCACCATTTTAAATGTCCAATTCAGTGGTTTTTAGTGTATTCACAAATTTGTGCAATTATTACAACTTTCTAACTTTAGAACCTATTCATCACCCCAAAATGAAACCCCAACACCCATCAGCAGTCATTCACCATTCCCTCTCCCCCAGCCCCTGGTGGCCACTAATGTACTTGTTATGTCTACAGATTTGCCTATTGTGCACATTTAATGTAAGGAATTATACAATATGTAGCCTTCTGTGATGGGTTTCTTTCACTCAGCCTAAATTTTGTTTTTCCAAAATCCATCTATATTGTGGCACAAATCAGTACTTTATTCCTTTTGGTTGCCAAATAATATTTCATTGTATGGATATACCACATTTTGTTGATCTTTGATGATCCTTTATTTTTATTTATCACTCATTTTACAGTCTTGGCTTTAGCCAGCCTATAGGACCATATAGATTATATTACTCAAGGAGAAAAGAAGTTTGTTAGAGGCTAAAATAGCCATTGGATGTCATGTATGTGTAGGTACTAATCTGTGTGGCACAGGGTGCATGTTTTGTACGAAGCTTGTCTGTCTGCAAGCCACTGAGCATCCAGTGGTTGTAACTGGGGGTGAAAATCAAACCTGCTGAGCTGCCTTCGGAATGTTTTGGCTGATGCTGAGGTAGAGCCACTGGGAGAAGTGAATACCCATTCTCCCACGGCCAACTGTTCCTAAATCACCGGTGTTGCCTATAGCTGTGAGGTGTGGGCCATGTCCGCCTCTCCCTGTTTAAATGCATCTTGTGAAGTGGGATCCCGACACAGCACAGGGCACCAGGCTCCCTCTCCCCCCTGGTGGAGGTTCCTGCCGTCTGAGGACGGAGCCGAGGTGCTGTAACCGCGGTGTCTGCAGTCACTCTTCGCCCGCGAGGTGGAGGCAGCCAGGGAGGGAGGCTGCCCACGGCCTCACAGCTCCCTCAGAGGAGGCCTGGTCTTCCAAGCAAGATGTCAGCGTGAGGAGGCAGCCAAGAGAATGTGGCGCTGGGAAATAAATTCCTCCTTGCTGCCTGTCAGAAACCTTAAGATATTTATGCTGTTTAGGAAACACGGAACATGTTTGTGCTGCAGCCGTGGGAAAACGGGGTAAAAAATTTAAGGATTTCACTGCTGTCGAAGGTGGGCCGTGCAGTGAAATCTGCAGATGTGGGAGCACGTCCTGTAAGCAGCGTTTGACATTCATTCATGGAATTATTCTTCCCCACGGGGGTGACCGTGCCGCTGTCAGCTGTCAGGTACCCTGAGATACAGAATCCTTGTACCCTGGCTCCGAACAGCATTTTAATTACATTTTTTATTATAACAGCATCATCTCATATTTTTAAAATGCCGGTCTGCCCACAGTGGTATATTAAAGGGCCGTAAGCATTTGTAGTTGTAGTTGAAACACAAAACAGTTGCTTTAGAGTAGAGAACAACGGAGTTGCACACACCACCTCCCCTCTGAACACAGCTGACCTCCGCCCAGCACCACCGCCGGGTCCTTCGGTAAAGAAAACGGTGTTTCACATCCTGACCCGCCAGGGAAGCAACAGGGAAAGTTCCCGCAAGGAACCCGCAAGCCCATCCGGCGGAGAGAGAGGACAGGCCCATTTCAGTCTCTTCTGGAAGGTCAGTTTCACAGGCAGGGGCTCAGAGTATGCATTTCAGGTTCTCACTGATTTCTAACCCTCCTGCCCGGCTGGCCTGGCTCAGTGGTTGAGCCTCGGCGTATGACCCAGGAGGTCACAGTTCGGTTCCCGGTCAGGGCACATGCCCAGGCTTTGGGCTTGATCCCCAGTGTGGGGCCTGCAGGAGGCAGCCATCAACTATTCTCTCTCATCATTGATATATCTGTCTCTCTTTCTCTCTCCCTTCCTCTCTGAAATCAATAAAATAATATTTAAACTATAAATCAATCAATCTCCTCCGTCCCGTCGCGGGGCCTGTTCCTGAGGACTGGTGTCTCTGTGACTACCTCCCCAGGTATTCTAGTTCTAGTGTACTTACTAGAATCATCTCTGAAACAAAGCTGTCTAGATTTTGAGTGAGTTTGGGGGCTTTTCTACATATTGCATAGGTTTTAGGGAGCAGATTCTAACATTTGTTTTTCCTACTTAATGGACAATTTTGTTACCTTCCATGTCCTTAAATGTTTTCCAAATATGTAAGGTAGCCAAGTAAATGAAGTATGACTGTATCTATTTTCCTTAAGCAGAGTACATTTAGAAGTCCCATCACCATAGGTCATAGCTGTTTAACTCCGAGGTATTTATTAATGGTGTAATGCAGGGGAGTGACTGAGAGTATGTTACTAATGTGACCGCACGTAACCCTCTGGTCTCCCCTGCGGCTGAGAGGTCATGTTAACAGTCCTCCCCACAGTAGTCCAGCTCTGACCCAGTTTCTAGAAAAGAGGAGATGGGGATTCTAATTCCTCATCATTACACATGGCTTTAAAGTAATGCCATTGGCCTCAGGTACCCTGGGGGTCTTGGGTTCCTGTGCCAGGGGGAGCTCCTGTGGCATTTACTTCACTGCACCAGGTAGAGCTGTGGCATTAACCTCACTGCACCAGGTAGAGCTCCTGTGGCATTTGCCTCAGTGCACCAGGTAGAGCTCCTGTGGCATTTACCTCACTGCACCAGGTAGAGCTCCTGTGGCATTTACCTCACTGCACCAGGTAGAGCTTCTATGACATTTACCTCACTGCACCAGGTAGAGCTTCTGTGGCATTTACCTCACTGCACCAGGTAGAGCTCCTGTGGCATTTACCTCACTGCACCAGGTAGAGCTCCTGTGGCATTTACCCCACTGCACCAGGTAGAGCTTCTATGACATTTACCTCACTGCACCAGGTAGAGCTCCTGTGGCATTTACCTCACTGCACCAGGTAGAGCTTCTGTGGCATTTACCTCACTGCACCAGGTAGAGCTTCTGTGGCATTTACCTCACTGCACCAGGTAGCACTGTGGCATTTACCTCACTGCACCAGGTAGCGCTGTGGCATTTACCTCACTGCACCAGGTAGCGCTGTGGCATTTACCTCACTGCACCAGGTAGCGCTGTGGCATTTACCTCACTGCACCAGGTAGCGCTGTGGCATTTACCTCACTGCACCAGGTAGAGCTCCTGTGGCATTTACCTCACTGCACCAGGTAGAGCTTCTGTGGCTTTACCTCACTGCACCAGGTAGAGCTTTCATGGCATTTACCTCACTGCACCAGGTAGAGCTCCTGTGGCATTTACCTCACTGCACTGCAGTTTTGTCTGCTATGTCTTCCCATCGGTCTGTGAGCTCTACTGGTATAAAGACCGGTACCTACCACTCCTGGCTCTCAAGAGGTACTCAATCATTATTTGTTGAGTAAATAATCTTTCTAGATGTTAATTTGTGGTGTCTCATGATGATTTTGGCTTGCATTTAGATTTAGAAGCTTCTTGTGTTTTTTATCCTCTTCAGTCGTTTGTTTTAATCAAAAGGAATCCCCCAGTTTTGTGGGAATCCCATTAAATATATGCATGCTGATAATCTCCAGCAGATCATCTATGAGCAAGCAGGGTTATTATACTGTTGCTTGTTTTCAAACACTGTAAGTGCTGCTGGTTTAAACTTGTAACATCTAATAAAAAAATACACCAGTAATTTTGGCAAAGCTGATGTATTTGAATGTGTTCAGTGTATGTGATATTGTTAATTTATTTGACTGAGATGAAATTCTTGACAGCTTATGCGATCCTTTTTCTTTCCAAGTGACACTTTAAATTACATACTTTTCATGTAGATATGATAAAAAGAGGACATCTTTTCTATATCATGTTCTGTGTATCTTCTTCATGTTATTGATGGAATGTGTAGTGTATGATTAACTACTCTTTGGAAAAGCCAGACTGCAGTAAGTACTTTCCATGTGGTTTTAAAAGGTACACGAATGTAATAAATGGTCAGAAGAACAAATGGTTTTTATTGAAAAAAATTAATAATATCCTCACCCGATTTCCTAGAATTGCTTTTGTGATGAAAGTATATTCTGGTAAATGTTAATTTCCTCCTGTATAACAGCAGAGAAGATTGTATCAATACAGTTTACTCCGGTCCATCTCCCACCAGCTCTCACTGACTCTGAGTGATTATTCTCAGGCTTCTGTTACCTGGTGTTTATAAGTTGCTAACAATTGATAAAACATAGCGGTATGAGTGCTTTTCAGATGATCAGAATCACATAATCAGTCAGCTAGCAAGGTTGCTTCTGGAGAGGAGTAAACTGCATACCCCAGTCTGCCGCCCTCGGACGGGTGTCCCATATGCCTTTTCAGACTCTCGGCCGAACATCCCTGGTCCTCAGGGAGGTGTGTGCTGTGCAGAATGTGGTCTTGTCTGCAGCGATTAAAATAGCGGTAGAAACAGGAGGAACTCCAGTTCCCTTGTGGTTTGGCGAATCCTGCTTTTCTCTTCTAGGTTTGCTTGTTCAGAAGCGATCGTTTCTTTGCAGAGAGGACCGAGGGATTTTTGACGCCTGCGACTGTTTTTCTCCGCTTGTGTAATTGTTAGTGATGTGAGCTCGGTCATAGTGACACACCTGGGCCGGAAGGTCAAGGCGTGAGGCTTGTAGCACTTACTAGCGAGGCCAGAACAGCGGTTCATTGGCCAGGCATCATCGCTTGAGTGTTGGGCAGTATCATTACAAGATACCTGTCGTTAATGTAGCATGAACTGTGACATGGTTTTCATGTCTTTTGATAATAAGTAAATAGTTCTTTAATAGAGTGAGGCATTCATAAAACAAAGGCAAAGAAAAGCTATAAAAAACACATTTGGATTGGGGCAGGGCAATATTTATGAGGTACATTTTTATAATGTTATAGTTGCCTTACTTTAAAAAAATCTAGATTAGGTTTTATCAGTCATTTACAGAGCAGCAGCCTATAATTACATATCACAGTAGGGACATTTGAAAAGGTGTATAAACAATCTCTGTTGTGTTTAGTGCTACTCAGAATATGGGCATTTTTTTCTATTTTGCAATGTGGAACATGCAATTGGCAATCTAGTATTTTGTAATTGTTTTGGTATCAATGAAAACTTTTTATGCCCACTGGTAATTCTGAGAATAAATTTGTTTTTAGCTACTTGTCTTAAGGCTTTGCATGTTTTCTGTCTTGTAATTTCTGTTATGATATGCTGAAATGAGGCTCTCCGCTGGGCAGTGGTTTATTAAAGATGTTGCATTTTTTTCAGGGGAATAAAATGTCAGAAGATTCTATTATCACATATAGTGACAAACAATAAGCTGTCTTGGCATTGGTCTCGGGGAGATTTACGTTTCTAATTAGTGCTATAGGAGACGATTCCTTCTCGCGGCTGAAATGTTTTGTCTGGAGATAAGACAGAAACACAAATAATTTCTACCGCAAAATCAATTCTTATCTCCAGACTCCATGTTGGTATTCATCCTTTTGTACTGACATGGCTGTTGAGTTTGTTTTTGTTGGGACATTTCAGAATTACAATGTCAACTCTCATGACCATCCCTGCCGTTTGCTAACATGTGATCCTCTCAGTGCATAAAGGGTGTGCACATCAGCTAGCTAGGGAGGGAGGGATGAGACAGTGGTGTTACTAAACAGAAACAGGGCCATCTGCATATATTTATATGTGTGTGTAGGTGTGTACGCGAGTGTGTAAACACACCTTTAGAATAACCTGTCTCTTAATTGACAAAAACTTGATTTGTCGTCATTACTCAGATTAGAAATCGAAATCAGAGTAATTCCGAAATCTCTTCTCCTCTACCACCATGGCTGGTGTTAGTTCTATTTCCTAAATGCATCCTTCTTTCTTTGTATGCCCACTCTTTGCCATTCATTCTTTCCTCTTATAATTTCTTCTTGTTAATTAAATTTATTGGGGTGACATTGGTTAATAAGATCATGTAGGTTTCAGGTATACAGTCTTATAATACATCATCTGTATATTGCCTTGTGTGTTCACAATCCATAGTTAAGTCACCTAACCTTCCTTCACCATATATTTAATTTTTTTACCCTTACCTCCCTCCCTCTACACCCCTTCCCTTTGGTTACCACCATACTGTTGTGCCTATGAGTTTTTGTTTGTTTGTCTTGTTTGCCCATAAATCCCACATACGAATGAAATTATATGGTTCTTGACTTTTTCTTTCTGACTTGTTTTGATACGATAGTCTCAAGATCTATCCATGTTGTTGCAAATGGCAGTATTTCATCTTTTTTATGGCTGAGTACTATTCCATTGTGTGTATGTGTCACATCTTCTTTATCCAGTCGTCTGCTGAAGGACACTTTGGTTGTTTCCGTGCCTTGGTCACTGTGGATAATGCTGCAGTGGACATAGGGGTACATATATCTTTACAAATAAATTTTTTTTGCAGTTTTTTGGGTAGATACTAGACTGCTCTTTGTCACTATATACTTATAATTTCTAAACTAGATTAACACACTAGCTTTTTATTTGATCTCTTTAAACATGGTCTCCCCTTTTTAAATCCAGTTTTTTCTTAAAAACTACCACTGATAGTAGCATTTCTTAACCAATAGCCAGCAATATTCCAGAGAATAGATTGCAACTAGTAAACTATGAATTGAAAGATATTGTCAGTTGTATGTTTGGTGATAATTAGATCAAACCGGTTTGATACTTTTTTCCTAATCAAATGATACTGGAATAAATGCGTGATATCCTGATAATGCAGAGCTTATGATACGAATAACAAAACCATCCATTAATTATACCTTACAATTAGATGAAATTTTTAAACTTCCAATCTGGTCATTTTTACATACATTCGGTTCCTCCCCAAATATGTCAGTATGTCGTTGGTTGGCATTATATGCTTTTGTACATAATTAATTAGCTTTTTTTGTACATAATTAACTAGTTTTAAATTAATTGCTATAAAACTTGTATGTAACATTCATAATTTATACATGGATATCACTACTTGTTGAAAAATAATTATGTAATTTGTCATAAATCAAACTTTTTTACTTGAAGCTACTTTTTTACATTGACTGTGCGATTGAAATAATTCTTCAGGGGGGTGATAAGATTATATATTATGGTGGAAGCATTTCCTGAGTTAAGAAATAGTTATATGAAACATTACTCTAGGAGATCAGTTTTGAGCTCCTTAGCACACCCCTAATCAGTCTGGACTTCAGCCACTTAGAAGCCTTTATGTTCAGGCATCTGGTATTGCAGCCACAGTAGACAACTTGCTTTCATGGTGAAATTTCTCCCCTTATCTTTCCGTGATTTGGAAAGCAGAAGTAGAGGCCCACGAGGCATTCATGGACTGTGTCATGTGTGTGTATGGGGCGTTGTGTATTCACACACACTCACATGCACTTCTGGTAGTTAGCACACTGATCCATAGAGGCTATAAGATTGGGTTGCTGAATGGGGAGGAAGCACTTTGCACGTAGAATGCTTTACCCTCATTTTATTATTTTGGAACGGGACTTTTCCTGGTTCTCAGATGGAAGTCATATGCGATTAGCTTAGTCTGCTCAGGCTGCCGTAACAAAACACCGTAAACGGGATAGCTTAAGGACAGAGATCTATTTCTCTCAGTACTGGAGGTCGGAAGTCCCATGTCAGGGTCCAGCAGGGCAGATTTCCGGTGAGGCCTCTCTTCCGGGCTTGCAGATGGCCACCTTCTCGCTATGTCCTCATGTGGCCTTTCTTGGGTGCTTGAGTGCAGAGAGAGTGGACTCTTTGATGACTCTTCTTATAATCAGGCGACTCCTGTCAGATCAAGGCCCCATCCTTCTGACTTAATACCACCCTAGTCACTTCCATAGAGGCCCCGTCCGTCTCCCAGTACAGCCACACTAAGGCTTCAACATATGAATTGGGTGGGAGGGCGATACCGAAATTCAGTTCATAACAATGATTCAGAATTTGGAACTTTACATTTCCAGAATTCATGGCATACCATGAGGATATTTCTAGAACATCGAGTATCTGATTTATCTTGGAAGGTGCTCTTCTAAGAATATGTTTAATACTGTACTGAGCTTCCACTTTTACATACTCCTGATATGTGTTTTCACAAGCTATTTCTAACATAAACCAATAGAATAGTTGGGCTGCTTTGTGTTCAAATACACTGTGTATAGTCACATAACATAAATTGATTTGGATTTTATTTGAAGCCTTTGGTAAAAACAGCTGTGGTGAGTGCATATAACCCTCAAAGCATCAATATTCACTAAGGTGTACAATTATAGCTATGCAGTGGCCATTTTTAAATATGTATTTTAATTTTGTCAAGCTTTCTTTCTCCATTCTTCCAAGTAATTGAACATAAAGGTGTAATTTAGGTGATTTCAGCTTTATCAAGATCTAGGTATAATTTACTCCAGAAATACTGAGCTCTCTCTAAATATTTCAGTGCAGAAATAGAAGCAGAAATGGATATAAAATTACATTGTGTGTGAGCCTTTCTGAGGAAGCTATGCAGATGGAAATCTTTGCGGAGGAATAGGCACTTAACTGGGGTGCTTTTATTTGATTTTTTTCCTAAGTGGTGTTTTTATCTTTATCTCTTGTTCTCTTAATTGCCACATGCCTAAATGATTTTAGTTTTGCTTCATTGTTTTGAACTTGACAAGATAATTCAAATGCAAAACAGTTGATATGCTGACATGGGGACTTCTTTTTATAGTTGATTTGTTTTTAGAGGAGTAAAAATTATGACATTTTGTTAAGCCAGGTTTTCTAAAAGCTACAGTGCACAATTCCTAAGAACAAGTGTTAGTGCTGTCAGGACAATTAAGGACTATTTGCCCTACACCCCTTGAGAGGCCTACACAAAATCAAATTGATAATTATTGACTGGCAGTCTGTTTGAAATTTAGGTGATTTCTGTTAACATTAGTTGATTTAACTTTTTAAAATATGTTTTTATTGATTTCAGAGAGGAAGAGAGAGGGAGAGAGTGAGAGATAGAAATATCAATGATGAGAGAGAATCATTGATCGCCTGCCTCCTGCATGGCCCCTACTGGGCATCAAGCCTGCAACGCAACCATGTGCCCTGATCGGGAATGGAACCATCACCTCCTGGTTGATAGGTCAATGCTCAACCACTGAGCCACACCAGCAGGATTATTAACATTTTTCTTAAGTGAAGGCTGCTCTGGTGCTGTGCATGCTTCTGTCCTGGATCTGCTCTCCTCCGTGGGCTGTCATCTGACCAGGCTCAGGATACTCAAGTGTGTGGGTGCAGAGCTGTGCCAGGTGCTTAGTAGTCCAATTCAGGGACATCAGAGCAAAGAAAATAAAGTTGTGGAGATACAGATGTTATCACAAGAAGTTCGTCTATTACATACGGTGTCTTCTCTGCTCAGTGGGTATGACCTGGGGGTGTGTGGAAGCTTTCATTCCATGGACATTTATTAAGCACATGCTTTGTCCTCAAGGCTGTAACGGTTGCTGGATTAATAAAATGTGGCCCCTGCGTTTGATGGTCGAACAGCGGGGTGACAGACCATTCTTCCCCATGTCATTTCATGAGGTCTTGTCCCCGCTCTCTGGGAAGCATGTGTTCTGCCCACCGAATCATGTTTTCATTTTCAGTTTTAAAATGTTTAAATCTAGGAATTTCTAAATTCTCTCTTGAATTCTGAATACAATTTATCATTTTCCAACATGCCAAGAAGTGATGTCTTTCCCCCCTAAATGTAAGCTCATTAAGTCACGGAACCCACATCTTGGCCTCCATTCATTTGTTTGGCTTAATGCTGAGGTGCCTTGCTCTGGGCAGTGCGTCAGCCACATTCATGAGTGCACGCTGATCATTAAAGGAATACCTAACATTTTTTATAATAACATATTAAACCAGTGATGGCGAACCTTTTGAGCTCGGCGTGTCAGCATTTTGAAAAACCATAACTTAACTCTGGTGCCGTGTCACATAGAGAAATTTTTTGATATTTGCAACCATAGTAAAACAAAGACTTATATTTTTGATATTTATTTTATATATTTAAATGCCATTTAACAAAGAAAAATCAACCAAAAAAATGAGTGTCATAGGTTTGCCATCACTGTATTAGACCCAATGTTAAGGACTGTCCATGAATTATCTTTTAAGCATCTTTGAAGTGGGTTGATTATATTATAGTTCCCATTTTACGGATAGGGAAGTGGGCAGTTTATCCAGCTGGCAAGCGACAAGTCTAGGGTTTGATGTCTCATTCAGAACCAATTGCGCTTGACCTTTTTAAATGCTTGTAGTGTGAGCCTAAGGAAATGTGTGCTCTTGATTGCCACATGCCTACGTGATTTTAGTTTTGCTTCGATCCATCCCCTTCAGCAGTTTTCCTGGCTGACCTGCAGATGCAGGTGTGCTGAGACTCTCAGTGTATAGCCTCCTTGTAAATAGGGTTGAAGGGTGAACATGGTTTTCCATAACCCATGTAGACTTGCAGGATGCAAAGCCTCCGATGAACGCTGTTACTATGCTTGTCCAACGTGAGGACGGCTGCGGGTGACGCTCTGTGCCGCAGCAAGACATACGTGACATGTGACTTCTCACCGTGTGTTTTGGAAGGACATGCTAGGAGGGTGGGGGGAAACATACCTCGGGTAGTAGAAGAACCAAGGGCTTCATAGGACGCTTACCATTTTGTTGTTGATATTGAACTTAGAGATTGGAAATTGTTTCTGGGGAACTTGCTAACTGTGACGAGTCAAAGCGGAGTTGCTAGATCATTGGTTCCCAATCTTTCTTTGGCCACGCCCTCCCTAAGCATCTCCAAAATCCTGGTGGCTCCCCCCCCTCCCCCCCGTGACATATAATTCTTATTTTTCAAAAAGTGAACTCCTAGTCACGTGGAGGAAGCCTAAAACGCCATTAACTTGGTCTAAACAAGTTTCCAAAGCACATGGCATCCATGAAAGAGAAAAATAAAAGAACCAAAGGACAGTTGAAGTACTGAGGAAGAAATCACTAAGAAATTGTTAAAATAATAATAATAATATAAAGTGATATAAAAAATAGCAAGTAAAGTCTCAAAACATATAATAGAGAATGGAAATGCATAAATATGTTACAATATATATTTATATAATGTATAGGAGGCCCCTAGAAGCTCATGCGAAAAATTCACTGTTAATAACTCATTATTGAATTGCCCCCTTAAAAATCATATTGCCCCCCCGTGGGGCGTGTGCTCCACGTTGGGAACCACTGATGTAGACAGTCCAAAAGGCAATTTTAGAGGGTGTTGGTGACTACACTTGTGAAACAGCTAAAAGAAAATAGATGGGACCGACTAAATCGTGCTTAGGAGGGGCCTGGGGAGACTAACTTAGCAACCTTGTTCTCCTTTTAAGAGATCCGTCTAGGGAAAGGGGAGGGGAGCCAAATGAATAAGTGAGTGTAATTTCAGAAGCATGTCACTGCATTTCTCAGGGCAGGTTTTTAGGCAGAGCATAATCAGATATACTTTACTGTCGGTAATCTGCATCATAACCACTAACCCTTCTTCCTCATCTCATCCACCCACTGTATTTCCAACCAGGAGGTATAACAACTCCCTCTCTGTTTATTTTTGCAGAAGACAGGTGTAAAGTTTCCAGGCAGAGCACGTTCCCTAGGCCACTGTGGCTGGCCTGAATTCATGACAGTTCTTCTGTGGCATGTCTGCATGAAATACAATGTGCACAATCATTATTTTTTTAAATATACATTTTTTTAAATTGATTTCAGAGAGGAAAGGAGAGGGGGAGAGAAATAGAAAGATCAATGATGAGAATCATGGATCAGCTGCTTCCTGCATGTTCCCACTGGGGACCAAGTCTGCAACCCGGGCATGTACCCTCACAGGGAATCGAACCATAGGTCTATGTCCAACCACTGAGCCACTCTGGCTGGGCAAACAATGTTTATTATTCAATTTGTTGCTTAATGTGCGTTTATTGAAGGTGACCTGCTGGTTGCTATATATAAAATATATGTATGTATGTATATATATATAAACATTCATGAAGATTTATTGGAACAAGTTGTTGCTACTGGGGTAATTTCAATAATGGCTCAAATTTTACATTCTAAAGTTTTAGGATTAGCAAAGAGCACTTTGAAATCCCCCAATGAGGAAAGTGCCGAATCTATTTGGAATTACGTAGAATGGGCTTTACTGCTTACCTCTTTCATCCATCCTTAATATTGGAAATGTTAACCTGATTTTTAAATTTTAGAATTTACTTAATTTGCTTTTTTTTAAGACACCATTCTCTTGAGCCAGCCACTTATAAATTTTAATTTTCAAAGGTTTATGAATTAGCATGTATATTAGATATAGTGATTCATTCTTATCCTTTCTCGTAAGGAATTGTGAAACAGTGTCTGTAGAATTTTGAGTAGGAGCAGATCGTTATCTCAGTGTTAAGTCCAGTCTTTCCCAATTTTCAACCACCTGGTCCCTGAAGCAATTCCTAACCTTTATTAGAAGTGTTTCTCATGATGAGAGAGTAGTGGGCTGAATAATTCCTCATGGTGGAGGAATCACACCTCTGGTAAGGTCAGGAGGAGATTACACAAGGGGCCATTTGCTGGTGTCAAGACTGTCCCAACTTCAAGCCATGCTTTTGAGAATTATTTGAAAAAGCAAGCTTCTTTAAAAACAGAAGACATTCAGGGTAGCCTCTACTACTTTAGGATGCAACCTAAGAAATGAATGAAGTTTAAGTCAGAACTATCACATTTTGTTTCTGGTAAGGACTTTGATAATCATATAGTCTTACACTTTTATTTTACACTAGAGGCCCGGTGCACGAATTCGTGTACAGGTGGGGTCTGGCCCGTCTGCCCTGGATCGGGGTGTGTCGGGGGGCAATCAGGGGTGGGGCCAGCTGTGGGGAGGGGCCCCAGGTGGTTGGCAGGCCGGCCCCGCCCCCTGGTCAAACTCTGGTCAAACTCCCGGTTGAGGGGACAATTTGCATATTACCCTTTTATTATATAGGATATCACTAAACTAAGACTTAGAGAAGATGAGTTGCCCACCATAACAGAACTAGTAAACATTTGGCTCATCTTTAAACTTAGAAGAGACTGATCATTTTACAATTAGAAAAGAAAGTACAAAAGCTCAGTAGTAAGTAAAGGCCAGGCCATATAAAAAAAGATAAATCTTCAATTCTAAGGTACTCTTAGAAGGGGCATGTCTCTCAATTGATTTCCCTGAAGAGATGAGTTTTCATTGATCTAGTCACTCTTTTACCTGATTTTATTTGCCTTCCTAGAACATATTTGTTGTACTGTTGGCAGGAATTAGGGGTGCAATAGAGATTATACTGTAATGTACATGTCAAATGGTGTGCTGATATTCTTGATTCTGACCTCATTAGCTTCTCGTTGCCATAAAGACCTTGCCCAAACGAGGGCAGTGAGAATAGAGGAAGCGTTGTGACCACCTTACGTTCCTGCCTCTATGGGCTGATGGAGAGAGCCAGTGAGCTCGGTGAGGCGCAGTGCCTTAGGTCATTTGATTAAATATGCTTATTCCATTTATTCTTTGGAATTCCTGTAATA
This sequence comes from Myotis lucifugus, assembly GCF_000147115.1. Classification (NCBI taxonomy): domain Eukaryota; kingdom Metazoa; phylum Chordata; class Mammalia; order Chiroptera; family Vespertilionidae; genus Myotis; species Myotis lucifugus. Next base: position 902,593 of record NW_005871141.1, on the reverse strand, counting down.
TGAGGTAATACATGAAGCACAGGCAAATCGATTTGCCTGCAGACAGTTTGATACAAACAGGTCATTCAGCACCCATGGTTCTCTTTTCAGAAGTTCCCCGTTGGTCTCCTGCAGCCCATTCTGTTTCTTCCCTCACACTATGAGAATATGGTTATGTTTACTTGTTAAACTTCCCCCTGTTCTCCTTAAAGCATAAAATGGATAACAATTAGATATTTAGCTGTAATCACAATAAAATTGAGTGGTCTGAGATGTCCAATGGGTAAATGAAAACATTGTCAACTAATGTGGACTTAGAGCAAAAATCTAGATTTCATTTATTGATTCTTCTGGCATTAATAACTTATTTGGCTTTTCTTTATAAGTGGATCTTTAATATATTAATCTAGAATGAAACGTATGTAATGATAATTTTATGGACTAAATGAGGTTAAACCCAATAAAATATGGAGTTATCCAATACTTTTGTAATGAATTCATGATATCTTGTCTTACTGTTCACTTATAATATAATATTGATCTCTGATCATTCTACCTAGGGTGGTTATATAGATTAAAATTTAAAAATAAATTTGAAAGTCTATTACAATTCTATATTACTGATTATATTAAATGCTCTGCAATTAATTTACGTATTTTCCGATTATTTTCTCAGGTTTTGAGAATGGAGAACCAAGAAACTACTTTTAATTTGCATTTACTTTATAACATAGTCTGTTTATATAAACTAGTGTTCATGTTTGCGTGGCTATAACTGAGTCTCAAAATAAGTGATTAAATTCAATAAAAGTTCCTATCTCATAGCAGTCTCAAGGTAGATAGTCCGAGGAATGATGAGATAGCTTTGCTATATCAAGACATCCAGGGAGCCAGAGTCCTCCTTCTGTCTGGTTGCTCTGTTATTCTTAGGATTTTTCCCCTCATTCCCATGGTCAAATATGGCTTGCCACCGAATCCGTGCCCTGAGCAGCAGCTGGAAGAAGGGGCATAGCCGTCCCTTCGATAGGTTCTGAAAGTTGAGTGTGTCAGCCTTCTTCACGCCGCATTGGTCAGACGCATAGCTGCACTTAGCTGAATGGAAAGCTGGAGAATAGTCTACGACAGGGGCCATGTTCCCAGCTAACACGTGGGAGTCTTAACTGTAGGGAAACACAGTTATTGGGGAACAACTTGCAGCCTTTTCTGTAAATATTTGTAAATTAAATTCATGTTTGGGCTTGAGTTAGGTTAAATATGTATTATCATTTTTGACATTTGAAAAAAACACACCTGTCTACTTGATTATCTCACACTCCGTACCTCCAAAACCCAGTTCAGATGTCATATAACACCTCCTCAGTAAAGAATTCTTGAATGCTAGCTTTAACTCATCCTTCTATCCTTGCTATTCCATTATAACACAATATGTGTGTTCCTTTATTGTAGTAGCTAGTAAACTCTCTCAACTTTTCTCTTGTTATAATAAGACAGCAGTTTCCTTAATAGTAGAGTTTATGTCTCATTGATCCTTCTCTTCTCTATGTGCCCTTCATTTAATAGGTTCATGGTATTATCTGATTGAGTGGATGAAAATTTGAATTCTAGCTCTGCTCTGTTTGTAACATAGTGTATAATCCTGGATAAGTCCCTCAGTCTTTTTTTGGTCTTTCCAGTAAAATGGGGAAAACTATAACTGTTTATCCACATTATAAGGCTCTTATGAAGATAAAATAATTTGGAAAAATCTGTTGCCAATTTTAAGATATTTGATTTATGAGATTTTACTGTTTGCTGTATTATTAGAAATAAGAGGAAATTAATCAAGATTGAATGGGTTGTTGAGTCAAATTTGTATTTGAAGATATTCCACAGTAATATTTTGGCACAATGGTGCCAAAAAGTTCATATTTCAATTAGAAGTAATCCTGCCTGGCAGGCATGGCTCGATGGTTGAGCATCAACCTATGAACCAGGAGGTCATGGTTCCATTCCTGGTCAGGGCACATGCCTGGATTGTGGGCTCGATCTCCAGTGTGGGATGTGCAGGAGGCAGCCGATCAATGATTCTCTCTCATCATTGATGTTTCTATTACTCTCTCCCTCTCCCTTCCTCCCTGAAATCAATAAAAAAATATTTTCTTTAAAAAAGAAGTATATACTATTGTTTAATAATTATTTTTTATCTTAAATTTCCTGAGAAGTTGGAAAAGGGATTCTAGTTAGTTTGTATTCTTGGCTCAGATTCAGGGATAGAATTTAAAACCATGGTTATTTGATGACTCAGAGCCCAGGTTGTTTTTAATATGATATCTGATAAGGATTAATGTTGGGACTCTAGTATCAGGTATTTTCCTGATTTACAATATACCAGTGAATAAGTTATTTTTCATTAAGTGCGATGCTTTGGGGAGGGAGGACCTTAATTGTAACTCAGAAGGTGTATTTCCCTAGCTAGCGCTCATGCTTGGGCCACTTTAGCCTTTTGAATGTCCACTATTGATGCAGTATTTCCTCTGCTTTCTCGTCTTCCAGACTTGGATGTGTTAACTTGTAGTATCCTGACAGTACCTCCTGCTAATTACCTAATTGGTGTGTCTTTTGGGAAAAAGATGTGTTTCAGAGTCCTGCATAGTTTTACTATCATCCAAATTTTGTCTGAAATTTGATTATGAAGCTTCACATACACGGAACAAATTTTTGGAGAATAGACTGTAGTGAACAAAACCACTTTGCTGTCTCCGAGGAGGGCTATATTTAAACGTGTAGATAACAATTATATGGAAAATTTATGTCACTATTTGTATGCGCTGTCATTAAGGTTCTCACATTTTTGGCTTGTGTGATATTTATTTTGTGTTCACAGTATACTAGGAATTTTCCATCATACTGAACTAGTTTTGCTGTCTATTAAACTAAATATAGGTTAGAATATATTTTACTTTTGAGTAGTGATCTGATTTCCAAGATTCTTATAAATTACATTTATGCAACTGTCTTGGTGTCTGTGGGTTATTACCATCACTGCCCCCCTTAATATCTCTATCATTTATATGCAGATTGTCATGTCCCCTGGGAAGTTTTCCCCACTTTCATATTCCAAGGGAGGTTTTTACCGTATCTTTTTCATAGTTCTTTTGGCTTATATGTCTTTCTCCTGACTCAACTCTAAATTCCAAAATAGCGAGTGACATATCATACTCATGTTTGTATACACTGTATAGTTCCTAGATCATAGCAGACTGTCAGTAAATGTTTATTCAATCGAACATATATTAATTACAAACATCGTTAGCCAACATCTGGATTAGGGATGTTTGAGGAGACAATATTACTATCCTTGGTCAGACCCTTAGGTTATGCAATAGAGGGTCAATATGTCAAACATGAGGACTTAAAACTTAAGAAGAAAGCACCTTGTATATCACTAAGCATTCAGTGGACTGTAAGTTTGAGCTAAGCTACTGAGGAACCTATTCCTTTAAGTATAATATTTTTGGAGTCCTTAGCCTAGGTCAGTGGTCGGCAAACTCATTAGTCAACAGAGCCAAATATCAACAGTACAACGATTGAAATTTCTTTTGACAGCCAAATTTTTTAAACTTAAACTATATAGGTAGGTACATTGTTATTAACTTAATTAGGGTACTCCTAAGGCTTAGGAAGAGCCACACTCAAGGGGCCAAAGAGCCGTATGTGGCTCGCGAGCCGCAGTTTGCCGACCACGGGCCTAGGTGATCTATTCATTCTTTGCATTTTCCTTATGGGAGATGGGTCATATTTTATGAGATGCAATGAAATTAGTGGAGAATGTCCAGAAAAACACAGTGAGTATTATATTTAGTAGGAATCTCAGGTCCAAATCGGTCTAAAAGGCTTTGAATCTTTGGTGTCTGTGGACTCATTTACCTGGAAACCAAAGCATACACGGGCGTGTAGAGGAGGCTGTGGACTGGGCGGTATTACCAGGCTTTTCATTTTATTACAGACTGAGTATAACTGACAAGAATCGGAGGAGTCTGGCCAGTAGAGCAAGAGAAATGGAGACTAGACGACAGAATTATGTTAACCTTAAGTGGAATTACAGATGACAAGCAGTCTTAGAGATAGCCATTTACTTGAAGCAAATAAATATTTGGGCTAAGTACATAGAAAATAATGCTGTAGTGATGTAACCCATTTCATTTTATTTTAGCCACATTCTGGAAATATCGAACCTTAGTAAAATTTCTGTGCCTGGGTTGAAAGTTTCCTCTTTTTTCGTAGAATTGCATTAGTTTAGGGGAAAAGGGACATCAAAAAGGAAATGTATCGTCTTTAATCTTGTAGTAAAGGCCTCAAGGAGGTAAAAAGAGTGAATTCTCTAGTTAAACTCTGGAAACTCTATATAATGTCTGTCACTTTGTCTCTAAAAAGCCTGCTTGTTAAGTAGTGAGAAGGAAAATGGATATATTTTAAGTTCATTTGTTCTTGCCCTTTAACATATCATACTCCTTGGGGCTCCATTGATCATTTTTTTTTATTATTATTATCCCTACCACTTGCAGTTGTTATTCATTCAAAGGTCCCCGGCCCTGTCTGCGTGATGAGCAAGGGCTGTGGGCCTGGAGCTCCGTGGGCATAGAGAGTCTGATACGCAGTCGTGGTTGGTAGGAGTATGAACATGGTGTGGCACAGGGGGCTCCAGGAAAAGGCACGTTGGGTAATCCAGCAGAGCTTCAAGGGTTCACCTGGCATTTCCTTCCCATAAAGCCAAGGGTTTTCTTTTTCTTTTTAAATAATACCAGGATAGTTCAGTGGTCGGCAAACTCATTAGTCAACAGAGCCAAATATCAACAGTACAACGATTGAAATTTCTTTTGAGAGCCAAATTTTTTCAACTGAAACTATATAGGTAGGTACATGGTTATTAACTTAATTAGGGTACTCCTAAGGCTTAGGAAGAGCCACACTCAAGGGGCCAAAGAGCCGCATGTGGCTCGCGAGCCGCAGTTTGCCGACCACGGGGATAGTTTGATCCTGCATACCCCGTGCAGAAGATGAGCCTTGGAAACCAACACTGTGTTTTCTCTCTTCCCTTCAGGACAGAGTATGTTCCATTTGGGACCGCCTCAACTACCTTCCCAGGCAGCTCCAGGCCCTCCTGTGCCTACAGTGTGCCTCCTCCTGTGGAAAGGATCTTTCCTTGAATGTTCATATTTTCACCCTGAGAAGGCACTGTGTTTCTATGTACATAGGACGGGTTACGCAGCCGTCAATAAGTATGCCGTAGCAGAAGAGTGGTTTGTGGTGTGTTACTATATATACACATATGTAATATTTTCCAGTCTGGTTTCAGACCCCGGCATGGCTTGGAGACAGCGTTGGTGTGTATGAAGGATCTTCCTCGAATGAAGGATGTGGGACACCTTTCCGTGATGATTATAGTAGAGCCTCAGCTGCTTTCGTGTTGGTCAGGAGGTGATGCTGAACCGAATGCTTGAACTAGCAGGCGTGGCTGGGATTGCATTGGCGTGGTTCCATTCCTTCCTTCCGGGTAGGTACCAGCTAGGGACGTCGGGTGCACACGGACATGCAGGGTCTCCTGTATGGAACCCCACACAGTGGTCACTCATCCCCCTGTTCCTGCTCAGTGGGTTTGAGAACGCAGCCGGACACTGAAGGCCAGACAGTGTGATCTGAACGATGGGTAGAAGGCGATCGGGGCGATTCCCAGACTGACGTCGCTCACAGACGTTCTCTCTGTTTCATCCGTGTGACTGGGCAGACTGGAATCAAAACAGAGAGAGTGTGATTTGTTGGAAAGGGAACATTCGGGAGGCCTTGGTGCGCTTGCTCATTTCTCTGTCCGAATTACAGTCTGTGTAAACTGTGGCCATATTTTGACTACACATTTCTTTACACGTGCAAGTCCTGTCCCAGTGTGAGGTAGAAATGTTTTGTTTTCCTTTCTAGCCTTCTTCTCTGTGGACGCCGACTGCATCTCCATGGCCTTTCTTGCTCAAGTCGTGTTTGCTCCCCACCCTTTTTGCTTGGGGCTCCTTTAAGCAAAGCAGCCTGCCTACATGAATAAATGTTCTTGAGGGTGATGAGCGATTTTTCCCAGAGAATGTTTTGCTTTATCGTCACAGAGAGGACTTCATTATTCTAGCCCCGTTTTACTAAGAATCACCTTGGGTTGCACTGTTAAGGCCTTTTACTGCCTCTCCTCTTTAAACTGGTCAGGCATTTTAAGATTTTACAGAGAATATGCTAGAGTGCCTTCAATTCTGAACCTGTCCTTTAGCAATTTGATCCCTCTTTTGGCTGTTATTTATTTATTTATGGAATATTATTCTAGTTATTTTCCTGGAGGGTAATGAAAAGCTTGATGTGTGTTGAACACAAAGGAAGTTTATTAGGTCCAGGGGTAGGATGCAGGTAAATAACGGAAACAAAGAAACATAGATGTATGTGTCTGTACATATCATTAGACCTGTCTGTTGAATGTCATTTGGCAAAAGGGCCGGAAATGAACATTTCTGCAGTAACTGATCAGCGTCAGGCACTGAGCCAAGCAGTTTCTATTTTTTAGAAAATGTAATCCACGCAGTAACATGAAGAAGTGGGTATTGTTCCTTCATTCTACCGATGAGGAAATGGATGCTGAGAGGTGCGAGGTATCTTGTTAATATCACACAGCTATGAGGAGAGGATCTGACATTTGAGCCGGGGTCTGGCTGATTCCAAAGCTCAGTCTTTCTATTGGAGTCAAATGTTAGGCAACAGGAAAATGTTAGAGTTGAAGTGTGGGGTGCCCCAAAGGGGGAAAAAGGAAAGAAGAAAATGCAGAATGTCCATTAGAAGGCATGAGCAAACCAAGGCGGAAATGAGAGACACAGGAAGAGGCTACACTAGCATATATTTGTTTGGAAAATTTCCCGAGTTTTCTTAAAACTCAGTTTACCAAGCCAAGTGACAAAAGGAGCAATTTTAGGGTCATCAAATATTTACCATGTAAAGGATTGAAGAGGTTTAAAATTTCAGATTGTATCTCTTTGTTCATTCTCTGTGTTGAAAATAAAGTCATGATACCCCATATTTGAATCCTAAGCAACTGTAAGGATCCGTATATGGAAGTCAATCAGGTAGTTAGTAATTACTGGGGGAGAGGTGGCATTTGAAGACCAATACCAGGGGTCTTCTGTTTAGGAAAGCTTTTAAAAATATATGTGAAACCTTTCACTGTGGAACCTCAGCTTACCTCTGCCTTTCAGGTATAACAGGGGTGGGGATCTGTTTCCTGCCAAGGCCCATTGGGTATTTATAACATCATTTGCTTCATACAGTTCACCTCATATAAATGTATGCTGCTTACAAAAACTCCTCGACGCATTGAATTTCGAGTCCCGCCTGCAGGTGCCTTGGCAGGGCCAGACCAAATGATTTCTCGGACCTTATACGGCCCGCAGGCCGGACATTCCCCACCCCTGCTATATCACATGGTGCCCATGACTGAAAATAGGGTGACTTTTTGTGTTCTGCTTACAGAGTAACATATCTGGATTTCAGCAAATACTTGTTTTCTTTTACCTTTGAATGAACTTCGAATCGATCTTATCAGCTTTCCTTTTTGTATTGATGGACAGCTGTGTCCCACAATCACAGTGGGTTCATTGCAGGCACAGCCAGAAAGAATGTTGTTGCATGGCTGATACACTGACACCCAGGAATAGAAAGGTCCTAGATCACATGTTAAAGTGGTTATTGTTACCCTAACATGATATGCTGCTATTCATTGTGCTAACGGTACCTGAGAAAACACCCCTCCCCAAAGAGGTAAACCTATTTAACTGTAATGATTTTCAGCTTCACTGCTATCTTTTATCTGCTAGCAGCTCATGAAGCCACAGTCCTAGTTTAATTCATCACCTAAGATTTCCTGACTTAGCTTCAGGGAGATATCGATTTCATGGAATTAGGTGGCAGGTGCATCGAGGAACGATTTCCTGAAAGCTTTAAGTGGCTATTTAAAACCTCAAGAATATTCATTCAGGTCAAATGAGTGGATTGGAATTGTTCTCATTTAAATAAGATGTTCGCCAAATGGCCAGAAGCCATGATATTCCACGTTTTTTAAACATTAAAAAAGGAAAAACAGTGCTCTTATTGTTACATAAACATATAGATAGTTCTCTATAATTTTAGCAACCGTTTAATCAGTTACCATTTAATTAGTTGGTTAAATAGGGCTTCAGTTTTAAAAAATTTTTTCTTGACTTATTACCTTGGCTCACAAATTCTTTTCCTTTCCACCCCGATTACATTTACATATTGTCCTCCCCCTTTTTAATTTTTTTTTTATTGGAGCTGTTGTCTGAAGGGTCTCTGTCTGCCTGGTTGGACCATTGGTCTTGCTATAAAATAATGTACAGGAAATGTTGTTTTGTCTAAAGATACATTTCTCCCCATGGGCCTTCAAAATGCACATTTTTTTTTCGTAAGGAAGATGTTTATTTCTGTAAATCAAAGGTAATACATATATAACGTACTAGTGGCATTACTTTTGGAATTTATTAATATGTATGTGTGTCTAATTTTATAGATTTCCAAAACCATTAGCCTGAAGCCATATTATTTATTCTCTCTTTACATTTGCATTGATCCTAGCCATTCTTACCTGTATTTTACTGTTTTATTCTGTATGGAAGAGTGTTAATAAGGCTTGTAGCAAACATCAGCATTTCTGCAGTTCCCGCTCCCAACTTATGTCTCTCCTGAATCCTGGGCCCCTGAGGGTGAAATGAAAACAAGAACTAGGTGTATAAGTCAGTTTGGGGAAGGGAAAGATGCTTGCATTCACCTGTCCTCATATTTGTTTTCCTTCCTCAAAGTATATTGTTTTCACGAAGGTTCCTACCTAGAAAGTAGGCCTTTTGCAAAGTTTTTTTTTTTCCTTTGTAATTCTATCTGACTGTTGTGGCTGCATTCCGTGCCATCCCAAGTAACTACGATACTTGAATTTCACGAAACTCATGTTTTATGGTGAGGAGGGATGTTCATTAAATATCTTTATAGGGTAACACTTCTAATCAGAGGAGACTCCTACCACTGAGCAAAGAAAGAGGAGAAAGAGCGAGGAGAGAAGAAAGCTAAATTAAATTGACATTTGTCCCGTGGTATGAATGCCAATCTTAACAGATTTAGTTGGTGAAGTTAATTTTAGACATTTCCTTTATCAAACATTTAAAGGTGAAAATTTTCCCAGAGCCAGCAGAATGCTGAGCTGACTTCTGTTGACATTCTGCTGATCGAGGAATTTCCAATGAGCAGGGCCAGAGTCTTTTGCAGAAAAGGGGTAGGAGGACGAATCAGAAAAGCAGTAATGGACAAGGAAGCTCTGCTCTTCTCTGTGGGCCAGAGGAAGCCTTTAAACATGATAAATGTTTATTGGACATGTGATGTGCTAGTCATGTTTATATTAAGGAAGATACAGATATGGTGGAAAATTTTAAGGAAGATACAGACATGATGGAACACTTTAACATGAAAAGTCATACCATTGGGGAACAATTATAAAAATTCAGATCTAACATTTCAGTCCACCTTAGAGACATGACTCTTCAGAGTTAGAAGCTGTAAAATAAATTACAAAGGAAAGATGGACATAATTGACTACATGAAGTTTTATGTGTCTGCATATGAAACCCAAAACCTAAGTGACATTGGAGGAAATCTTTCGTTAACATTCTAGAGGGATTATATGCAGAGATTATTAAAACAATCAGGAAAAAAATGAGCTTAGAGCATTGTGGTCAAAGGATATGAGCAGAGGAGCTCCAATCCATAAAACGAAGGACCCGACAAATATGTGAATAAGCATTTGATCTTAGTAACAGTCATAGAACTGCAAGGTAAAGCAACCATCGGAGGGTGTTTTTTAATGTATCTAATACATTAATCAGTCCTTGCACTTCACCCTGACTCTAAACGGTGCTTCTTGCTTGTATACTGCTGATGAGAATGTAAACCGAAACAAGTCATTTGAAAAGCCACTTGGCACTATTTGCAAAAGGTCATTACATAACTTATGATGCCTGAATTGATAATGCCGCTTCTGCAAGCCTATCTTAAAGTATTCTGGAATATAAGGAAAAGGCATTATGTGCACTTTGATAGTCATATCAATGCTATTTCACATATAAATAAAGGACATAATTTAAATGTTCACCGGTGATATCAGTGGTTCTCAAATGTGGCTGCATATTAGAACCACTTGGGACTATATGAGAAAATGCTGACACCGATTCCACAGCCAAAGATTTTTATTTAATAAATTTGGAGTTGCCTCAAACTTGCATTTAAAAGAATTTCCCTAAAAGTTCTAATATACAGCCAAATTGAACACCACTCACTTGAAACAAGTTGATAAATATTTTTAACCATTTGAAATATTTTTTTTAAATATATTCTATTGATTTTTTTACAGAGAGGAAGGAAGAGGGATAGGGGGTTAGAAACATCGATGAGAGAGAAACATCGATCAGCTGCCTCCTGCACACTCCCCACTGGGGATGTGCCCGCAACCAAGGTACATGCCCTTGACTGGAATCAAACCAGGGACCCTTGAGTCCACAGGCCGATGCTCTATCCACTGAGCAAAACCGGTCAGGGCGATTTGAAATATTTTTAATGATTTCATAGTAGTATGGAAAGGGTAAAATATAAAATAGACTATTGTAATTCAATGTGTAGATAAAGGATAGATTTAAAATAGAAACATCAGAAAAATAGGCTCGGAGGAATTGTATAAAATGCTCAGGGGTACTTTAAGGAGTGGGATTTTGAGCGATTTTTCTCATCTGTTCTTCAATTGACAGATATTTCATAATGTTCTTACATTAAAAGAAAAACCATATTTACAAGAAGGGTTCTTGCCAGCAAGATATAGGTAATTTTCTACTTAGCGGTTATTACTACCTATGAATACGGAGATTTATTCTGACTTCTAAAATAATCATAGCCATTGTTATAATGAAATCCTTCATAGGGTTCTTTTTTCCCCCCTTTATTTAAATTTCAGAAACATTTTCCCATGCAGTTTTCTAACTTTTGGAATTTAATAAGCTCAAATCAGTCATTTTTCTGAGAATAAATGTAAAATACCAAATCATAGAGTTGAATACATGCATATACAAATGCAAACTAGGAACAGCTCCAGAAGCAAACATGATACATCTTCAATGGCCATTACTTCCGAAGCAGTGGGTGCGGTCGGGGAAAGTTGAGAGGGACTTTGAACTCTGTATGATGTACCTGTGCACTTTGTATGTAATTTCCATGTAGGTATTTATTTGCTTGCATAAAAATGTCTACACATGAACGTAACTTGAAACAAGGGACGAATCTCATAGATTATAGAGCAGCGATTTTAACCTTTTCCATCTCATGGCACACATAAACTAATTACTAGACTTCTGTGGCACACCAAAATATACATTGTTTGCCAATCTGACAACAGGTATAATTTTGATTCATTCACACTGATGGCTGTTGATGTGTTGGCTGGTGTCATTTTGTTATTTGACAACATAGGGAAAAGGGGTCCATGCCCCTGCCTACATTGGCAGGTATTACATGCTTTAAATTTTCTTGCGGCACATTGGTTGAAAATCGCTGGAGTAGAGAGAAGCCAAATTGTGGATAAAAGAAGAAAAGCATCAACAGTTTTAGTCTAGGTTTGGAAAATTTTCCGAATACAGTAAAATAGCATAGACCCGTGGTCGGCAAACTGCAGCTCGCGAGCCACATGCGGCTCTTTGGCCCCTTGAGTGTGGCTCTTCCTAAGCCTTAGGAGTACCCTAATTACGTTAATAACAATGTACCTACCTATATAGTTTAAGTTGAAAAAATTTGGCTCGCAAAAGAAATTTCAGTCATTGTACTGTTGATATTTGGCTCTGTTGACTAATGAGTTCGCCGACCACTGGCATAGACCAACAGCCACCAGCTGAAATCAGTAGTTGTGGACATGTTGTCGTAGTTGCTTTGAATTTCTTTTAAATAACGTGTAGCAGGAAAAGCTGAAGTTTCTTCGATTTACTTCTTTTCTCAGCGGCAACCAGTGTCATAGATGTGCAGTATACTAGCATAGTTCAGAACTCTAGAGTTTTTCTATGAATATACAGGGGAAAGTATATTATGTAGCTGTAACTATTGATGAACATTTAGTTTGTTGACAGTTCTTTCTTTCCTAAAACATAGTGTCTCTGTGGATGTTAGTTTTTCTAGAGTCCATAGCAGAAAGCGGAATTGCTGATCCACAGAACATGCACACTACCCGCCCCCCCCATAGATAAAGCCAGATGTCTTTCCAAATTGGTTGTGTCAATTTACATTCTCACTGGAGTATTTCTTGGTTCTATGGCTGGACATTCTCAACCAATAGTTGGTATTGCCAAGCTTCAAGTTTTGTCCTGTTCTGTAAATTGTGAAACGTTAGCTTATCGACAGTCCTGCATGTTTTCGGAGAGTCCAAGACTGGCAGGGCCTCTGAGGGGGACACAGAGAGTCTTAAGGAGGTTGGAGTCCTCAGGAGCTGGTTGCCACCCAGCCGTACAGTATTAGCCGGCACAGGGCTAAATTCTACAATCGTAGGGCAGGCTGTGATGTTGCAGAGGTTCGGAGACGATCCTTGTGTACTAGAGGGGTTATTAGAAGGCACGGGGACCTTGACCAATGAGTAGGAAGAGAGAACAGAGAAGTATCAAGGCAGGCAGCGTGGCTGGAATGAGCTAGCCAATAGTTAAACCATTATTAATTGCCCTTCAACTCTTAGCCAGAAAAGGGGTCAGTAGAGCTGTCAAGCACACCGGTTTTAAACTCATTAGACACCTGAGAACATGGAGGCCTAGAAAAACGAGGTCAGTGTGCATAAATCGCGTAGTCAAGTGTCAGAACTCAAGTAAGCGAAGGACTTCCTGGTTTAGTTACCTCGGGCAGCCAATAGGTTGGTCTCCAATGTGACCAGATAATGCAGAGTTCAAGAAATGACCGTTTTCCCCTCTTTGCACATGTCGCTCTGCTTCCCTTTGGTTAGCTTTGTTCTCAGCAGTCAGTCCTCCTGCAGGCAGAGGTCGGCACCAGCTCATTATTTTGTGTTTTTTTTTTTACTTTTCCAGATTACGTTTCTACTGGAAATAATGTGCGCCCTTTCCCTTTATTTCTGTATCAGTTCCCCAAAGATACGCCCACTCCCACTGCTGGGGATAGCTCAAGCTTGCTAGCCTTCCTGCTGGGAAATGAGGACCAGTTCGTGGATGGCTGCACTGGAATCCTTGCTGAGGAAGGGAAAGTCCCTAATGGGATGGGATGCAGGGCATGCAAACATCAGATGGTCTCATAGCCTGTGTCGTATGCAGGGTGAGTGGCACACATGATTGTAGTCATGAGTTCAAACAGGATATAGATGATATTCATTGCGGGCGCTCGATGCCCACACATCCATGATTGTAGCAATTTTCATAGCAGTGTTTAAATTGACTTCAACCAACACCTTTTGAGCAGATTGAGATTGCTTGTCAGATGCTACAAAGATAAATCAATGTGTGCCTCACCCCTGTGGAGTTCCCAGACTTGTTGGAAGTCGCCAGGGCAGGAAGGTTAGGAGTGTAAACAACGTGGATGAAAAGCAGCCAGGAGAGAGAGGCACCGCGTTCAGATTGCAATACAGGTCTGTGACTGAAGGGGTCACCATCCAGGGGGCAGTTACCACATTTACTCTGAGTGGCATGCATCTCCTGGCAGCTGGTTTCACTTGAGCCACAGCAGAGATGGGAAACCATGGAGGCGCGAGGCTGGCTGCATTGGTTCCGGTGGGAGCGCAGCCTGAGAGCGGAGGAGGAAGAGGAGCTTGGTGCCAGGTGCACTGTAAGGCCAGGACCCCAGTGCCAACTGAGGAGTTCATGAGTTCATGCTTCCTTTGTTTCATGGGCAGAGAAAACCACCGATTAAATAGTCATTTTTATAAAAACCCAGCGTATGGCGTGGCCTGAAGAGCCTGAGCAGTATTCTTTTTTTTTTTGGGGGGGGGGTGTAGTTTTATTTTTGCTTTTGTTTATTAGTTGTTTTTATTTTTATTTTTTTAATAAATATATTTTATTGATTTTTTACAGAGAGGAAGGGAGAGGGATAGAGAGTTAGAAACATCGATGAGAGAGAAACATCGATCAGCTGCCTGCACACCTCCCACTGGGGATGTGCCCGCAACCCAGGTACATGCCCTTGACTGGAATCGAACCTGGGACCCCTCAGTCCACAGGCCGACACTCCATCCATCGAGCCAAACCAGTCTTGGCTATTATTTGTTTTTAATAAGAATATTGTTCTGGTACCAATGGATGGGCCGCATTGGGGCAGGGAGGGATGAAAGCAGGGTTAGCGTGAGGGAGCTTCTAGATCTGTCTTTGTGATGTGAAGGTTTTTGGAGGAAGAGAATGTGTACATTGACGATGAACTTGGTTGAGGCAGAATAATTGGCCGTGTGGGAAATGCTTCAGCGCCAGGATGAGGAGGATGCGGCCGGTGCTGATGAGAGGAGTAGGGCCTCAGGCGGCAGGTGTCTCCTGGGGGGCGGGCTCGGGTGGTTTTTATTTGGCAATGTAATACTGCAAATGCACAGTGCTTCAATTACATGCGGAGACTGTTTATAACATTTTCAGTGTTCTTTGAAGTTCCTGGACACGTTTTTCAGTTTTATGAATTTACACGGGGAAAAGTAATCACCACACGGCATTACTTTTTCACATAGAAAAACAGATATTTTAGATATTTAAGTTTTAAAAACATGTGGCTGATGAAATTAAACACTCCTGGGAGTGGAACTGCTCGGCACTTTTTCCTAATGATCCTGATCACAAATATAGCATAGCGTTTCCCCAGGTATGTTTCTAGGCATACTGTAATAGGGAATGTTGTCAAATATTATCATGGGGGATTTTTTATTAAATATGCTTGGGAAACACTGAGTTATGTATGTTTCTTGAGTTAAGTAGGGTTTTTCAGTGACGTTGGTCTATATTTTTAGTGTTTTGGTGAGTTTGCAAGGAAAGGATGCAGCATGCTGCTTCTCCGAAACTCATTTGATAATTTTTTGGGGGCATCACTTGGGACTGACATCCCATAGAACACATTTGGAAATGCTACGGGATTAGCCAAGGCTCACAAGATGGGAGAGTCCTGGTCGCTACAAGTAGGACATAGAAATTTACATTTTTATATGAAACTAATTGATCATACCAAATATAATTACAAGGTCTCTTCTTTAATATATGAAATTCAATATTGTGTTTTGGAAGATAAATGCTTTGTCCTAATTGAAAGTATTCTCTTTGCGACTGCAGTGGGGAGAACATAGCCTAGAGCAGTGGTCGGCAAACTCATTAGTCAACAGAGCCAAATATCAACAGTACAATGATTGAAATTTCTTTTGACAGCCACATTTTTTAAACTTAAACTATATAGGTAGGTACATGGTTATTAACTTAATTAGGGTACTCCTAAGGCTTAGGAAGAGCCACACTCAAGGGGCCAAAGAGCCGCAGTTTGCCGACCACGGGCCTAGAGTCCCAAGGAGCCAGCGATGGCCCTGGGCTGGCTGCCTCTGCACTGGAGTAGACATTAGAAATGTGCGCACGGTCCCACCTCAGTCATCTCCTCCGAATAAACCAAGGATGACATTTAAATTCCAAATGGCTTCTTCTTGTTGTGCCACCTGCCTCAAGGCTCCCTTCCCTGCATCCCTTGTCACTCCGTATGTATTCAGAGAGTTCAGCTCGGCTCAGCCTGCATTTCTTTTATGTGCCAAGCACTTGTCAGAGGGCCAATTTGTGTCAATACGAGCTTGACATATGTAATGTGCTTAATAAATGATTACTCATTTAGTGGATTGTGTTCTTTTCTAACGACTCAATTCTACAAAGAGGCATCTCCTGCGATTAGGGATCTCAATTCTGTACATCAATCTCTTAGAATTCTTTCTTCCTTAGCTTACGTAGGAAGCATCACCTGTAGGAGATGACTTCTGCAGCCTCCTGCTTTCTTTACGATGCTTGACATTTATCCTTGGGGGAGGCATTGCTGTAGGCATCATTGAGTGAGGATGGAGCCAGCCACCGTACCTTTTGCCAGCATCTGGCTTTTCTTTGCATCTTTCCTTCAAGTACTATATATTAGTATCCAAGGCTTCTTAAGTGGAGAAGGCAACTCTGGAGAGAGAACGTGGGATAATGGGAAGAGCATTTGCTTGGGAATCAGAGTAAAATCTGAATTTCAACTGTTTCAGTAAGATTCCCAACCTCAGCCTCTGTTACACCTGCAAACTGGGTGGGAATCATGCTTGTGTTTTTTGGTGGCTCTAAGGAATATTGATGATAGTTGTAAAAGCTCAGTCACATTAGAGATACTGAATAAACAGTAGCGATAATAATATATATTATTTTTATTCTTTTCTCTCTGCCTTTACTGAATGAATTATTTTCAATTTTATTCACATGTGAAAAGCTATATTTTTAAAGACCACATATTTTAGTTGGAGGTCTTTAAAATTATAATTTAGATTATATGTTTTAGCTTATACTTCTTATAGGACTATTTGTTAATTTCCTTATAGATGCTATTCTAGATTAATACTAATCAAACTTTTGTCCTTGTATTAATGTTTAGGAATTGTTGTTTCCTAAAACAAAAGGTCAATTTAGTGACTAAGGCTGTACTAATCACTGTAATTGATCTAGTGGTAGCCTTGTAATGTCAGTAAAGTGGATAAATGATCTAAGTTCAAATGTCTTTATATTCAAGAAAAATATCTTTTTAGATTGTTCAAGCCAATCAGAGATATATTGCTTAGGTTTGGAGTCTGAAATGGTTTCACTAAATTTAAGACTTGTACAACTTATGTCATTTGGTAATTATTCTTGCCTTAATATATCCAACTCATAAAAAATACTGGGACTACGTTTATAACTTTACATTAGAGACGTGTAGAATATTGAAAATCATGTCTATATTAACATAGAAATGGGCAAAATATCGTCCTTTAAAATATGACCCATATCTTGAATTAATTGGTTATTCCTGTCTACTTTTATGTTTTTAAACTCTAATTTTTGTTAATCCTTACATGTCAGTGCTTATTAAAAACTTTTATTAGTGACCTTTTTAGAGGTCATTTTTGGGCTAACATTTTATGTGCTAACATGTTTCATGTAACATAGATAAAGGATTGTAGCCTTTAAGTTTTTATTTTCAGTCATTTTAGGGAGTTCCAGACTAGCAATAATTTCTATCAAGAGTAAGAGGGTAGTTTGGCCTTGATTTTCTAGGATTGTTTCAATCGTCTAGGATGGCTAGGTGATTGACTTATCAAGTGATGTACACTGTGCTTATATGTGCTTAGGAGTCTTCCACATTCATTGGTAGAAATAGTTTAATTTCCTCCACTAGTAATGACATGCCTATTAAATATGTAAATGAAGGGATAATCCAAGTTGATTATTCCTTTTATACCATTAAAATTTGTGTGTGTGAAGTCTAACATAAAGTTAAATGCACAAATCGTAAGTAATTTAATTTCACGTAGTGAACACATCTGTAGTAAGAACTAAATAAAACATTACTTGCACCCCAGAGCCCCACATAATATCCTCTTAAAATATAATTAAGGTATTTTCTCTGAGCTATCAACACTGAAAATACTTAAAATGATCTATTATTAATTTTTTGAAAGGAGAGTGAACATATACTTGTATCTATTAATTTATATTAGTAGCACTTAGTACAGTAACTGTCTAATAATGCTTCTTAATAAGTTTCTTGAACGTGTTGAATTTTTAGACTTACCTTGTTCAGGATTAGATTTAAAAATGTTTTTAGGAAATAGTTTTCATCTTAAATCTTTATTGAGATACTTAATAAAATAAAGTAGCTTAAGGTTTGTATGACTTAAATACTGCTTGGAAAGCATTATTATTTCATAGACAAAGGGAAGGAAGGCCACAATCATGATATTTTTCTGTCATGTCTGCAAATATTCCTCCAATTTCATTTCCCAGGTATTCTTCCTAGTTCTTAAAATTAGTAAAATAGATAGGCCATTAATTCCCTTGACTAAGTGTGCACTGTTAGTAAAATTTTATGTGCTCCGTCATCAATCCGATGTAATAAAGCAATGGTTTTTCAGTATTTCACACGGCACGGGTCTCTGCCAAGCATCTCTGGGGGTTCTTTGATGTCTAGACAGTTTAAATTATGCCTGCTCCCCTGCCTCCAAATTCCACCCCTGTTCTGCTTCAGGGGCTGCGGGAAACGAAAACAAACCAGAAGGCTCCATACGCCACAGTCGATGGAGAAAAACAAACAAGTAGAGTGAGCTGTATGTCCACCCTGGCAGGTGGACAGGGAAGGGCCCAAGGATGGGCAGTGGCAGGAAGAAAAGAATTAGGGACAAATGTTCTCTTACTTATTGATTTCTAATTATATTCCTGTATGGAAACGCCTGTGCATTGTGGACAGAATGAACACGTTGTAGAGGTGTTAGGGGAGAAAGTAGAGCCACCTTGACCCAGCCCCTCAGTATTCGCCTCCCTACAGCAGCCAGATCTGAGTTGGGTGTTTCTCGTACATTGTTCCATTATTGAAATGATAAGATGCAAAGTTGCATTTTAAGTTGGAAAACTAACGTTTCTTCTTCTTTTTTTCCCTTTGTTTTCCTTTCATAAATCGGGATGATTCTTCCAATTCACCCTTTTAGAAAGTAAGTAACTTTGAAATTTCAGAGATTTTTTTTTTGGTTAAATTATTGGTTTTATTATTTCATATGCACACGTACATATACGTTACAGCATCTTTCACTTTTAAATTCTGACTGAGGTTATTAACCCTTACATTTAGTGTGAATAAAAAGTTTTAATTAAAAATAGGAAACGTTACATAGCTGTTCATGCTAAGACTTTTAACACATATAACACATCTTTTATACCCACAGCAAATCATTGTGATATGTATGTATATATGTCTGTTATGTATATGTATATTTTTTTCTTAAAGTAGGCCAAGGCATGCTTCCTAGCTCTGTTTTTTTGTGAATATAAAAATATATAAATAATACTTTTACTTATTCCTGTTCAGAATAAGTAAAATAAGTTGGAGTTAAGATTCATTTCCAGGAAAAGCAATCCAGATTTCCTAGACTTTATGGAATTGTTGAGAAGAACAGCTATAAGTAAATGGTCTGAAAGACTTTTAAAATGCACTCTTTTATGTATATTCTGCACATATATGCTAATGTTTTATTGTTTTAAATAAAACAGATCATATAAGGTTTACTTTTCTGTAAAGAATTGCAACTGACATGCATAAGCGTAAGTGATCAATCAGCCAGTGACTTGAGTTGCAAATTTGCCTTTGTAAAGTATTTTCTAATTGTTCTAAAAGGCAAATGTTGTAGGGTGTGGAAATAAAACAAATTTCATGTTTGTTTTGGGAAAGATTTGGGAAAAACCTGTATTTTTGCCTGAAGGGAATAATGATAAAAAATATATGTACGAGTATTTTGAAGTATTCAGTATAACATACATAGCATCATTTATCTGGAATTTATTCATGAACAGATATTTCTGGGGAGATGAATATATTTTACTTTATAAAGTATGTCTGGCCTACTTTAAATACAAGCAAAAAAGTCATGGAAACTTTTGGAGATTGTGAATTACATATTTTTAAATATTTCTATAGTGAATCTTGAGTTAATAAACAGTATAATTAAATAATATATTTATGCTCAACAGAGCTTATTATTTATCTGAAACTGGGTGCTTATCACTTATGTTTGCAACAAGCATAGCATTAAACTGCTATTTAATAGTCAATTTATCTTCAATTATCTTTTGTTTACTGTACCTTAGAAAAAAATTTAAATTATAGTGATGGCAAATTATATTTGTTCTGTGTTTTTTAGCTATCTTCAACGCTATGTTATTCTTTAATATTCTAAATCGGAGCTCTTGGAATTGTGTGTGCTAGGACCTTGGGAATAAAGATCAGCAAGAATGTGCGTGAGGGTGGATGTTAAGAGGACAATTTTATTAAGTTATATTTTTTAAAGTCTACATTGTATCATTTTTATGTATTGGATTCTATTTTACTTGTAGTGTTAACATCCTCCTGCCAAGGCTCTACAGGAAATCTGTGTTTCTGACAGTTTCACTAAATTAAAACTCCACAAATCTGGCATAATAATTCCCGGCTTCCAATGGTCCGTGCTTTTGCCTGAAGAGAATAATGATAAAAAATATATATTTTGAAGTATTCAGTATAACATGTATAGCAGCATCATTTATCTGGAATTTATTCATGAGCAGACATTTCTGGGGAGATGAATGTATTTTACTTTATGAAGTAGGCCTGGCCTACTTTAAATACGAGCACAAAATCTTTTGTAAGGAAAATAATGAGGCTGGGAGCTTGCAGACGCTCACGAGGGAAGACATTACACAAACACGCAGCTTTCTCACCATGTGGACTTCAGCGGTACAGCGGCATTGTTCTGCGGCCACGTTTATGTGCGGGATCTGCTCCCTGTCAAGCCCAGTGGCATCGTATTGACGTGTTGGCACAGAGCGCTGCTGTGTAAAGTGATAAAGATGCTCCTGTTATTATAATACTTAGAAACCGTGAGGACCAGGATGTGTGTATATGCTGACTCGCTATTAAGTATGTTGTGGAAACTCAGCAAATATGGCTCTTTCATTTTATCGGTGACTTTCCATGCTAAGTAAGAGATTTGATGATGGTGGCTTTTAGGACACATTTAATTCGGTAATGCAAAATTATGTTTCTATCACAGAAAATAAAAAAATTTAAACCTAATTATCTTAAAGGTCCTCTTGTCCCCAAATATTTCACCTGAGAGGTGAATAGGGTGGGGTAGGGATTCTAATCAATATTGGCTCAACCAATTATTGGTCTTCTAGCATATGTGTATGGAAACAAAAGTAAATGAAAGTAATAATTCTGGCTCTAAATTCTAGTTTGCAAAGATAACGGTTTGCAAACAAAACACAAAATAAAGCTCTAAAGTCTAACCCAGGAAATACATTATGTGTCATACATTTCGTAAACATCTCTCTATGTAGATGAGTACATTTCAGTAATGTTTGCACATATGGGTTTCAGTATTTTTAATCACTAGTTTAATACTGTTAGAGTTATTTTTTTTAAAAAAAACTGTTGATTTCATAATTCAGTCACTTGCATCTTTCCTGCAGAACATAATTATTAGCTGGGCAGAATTCCCAAGCGCACATTTCTTGATTTGACAAATCTAACTGAGAAAAGGATGTTAGTGTTGAAGATGTGTCAGAGATAAAAACACAGATATAAATTTTTATTTAGCCTTGTGAGAAGTGCAATCCCACGAGTAACTTAAATGCTTATAATTTCAAATCAGTCCTTCCCGGGTTTCTTATTATTCTTTTGTTGCTTTTCAACCTATAGGACGGAACTGTCCTTGAACTTGGGTTTATTTGATCATTCAAGTGCAACCATCAAGTTGTCTGTCATATTTAAATACCGAGGCTTCCTGGTATTATTTGCAAAATAGCACCACATAAACGTTTGGGCTTTGGTTTCTTTGAAATATAGTGTTGGTTGCTTTATGAATAAAAGCATAATTTCAATTCAGGAGGCTTGCCTGGAGCCTATAAGACAGATGCATCTGATTAACTTTGGCAAACTGGACTGGCCTGTTATTGTAATGTAGATGTTTTCAGGGTTGGGAGGATATTTTTAAAAGGCATGCAAGAGGATTTTTTTTTTAAGACACGAGAGAACAGTTCTGCCACAGGAGCTGCGTCTCAGACTGCTTCATTTTTGCGCACTTTTGTTTTCTAGTGGGACTTCTCCATTAGCCTGTCTGAATGCAATGCTCCACACGAACACTCGAATAGGGGATGGAACCTTCTTCAAGATCCCTGGAAAGTCAGGCCTCTATGCTCTCAAAGTAAGTCGCATTGTTCTGCATAGTATGTCTGTTATTCCTGTGTATCATGCATCCCCCCCCCCGACTTGGGCAGGTAAACAAAATTAAATTTGAGTAAAGGTTTAGAAGAATGACCTCGATGCCTCTTAAATGTTTTCAGATGTCTTAAAAATGATTTCATATTAAGAATAAACAATGACATTTTTCTTTAAGGAAAACATATCTGTGGTTGCAGCCTAACATATGGTAATGGAAAATAGCTGTGGCTTTCTTAGCATTCTTGATTCCTAAAAATCCACATGGACGGGTGCCATGGATCATCAGCCAAGAGCTTAGCTTCAGATCACAGTTGCCACAGACGATCTGGCTTAATGGCCGACGGTGGATACATAGCTTCACACCTGATGCCTTTCTGTGCTTCATAAAAAGAAGCAATCTCTCCATTCTCCTTGAAAACTTGCTGATTTAAATGTTGTTAGGTTTTTAAAGCAAACAGTGATCTCAACGCAGGTTTACTAACAGTGCATATTGGTTATGTGAGAAGGATAGAGAAAGCTGCAGATAACGGAGTTTTCATTGCTTGAGTGCAATTCCCATTTTCCACTGGAATGGGAAACGCCATCTAAGATGCAGAATTCCCGAGGACAAAGCCGATGGTCTCCCAACGCTCATGTGCCTTGGATGGAGTAAAAGCAGTGTATTATTCCTTATGAATTAAAAAGAAGTCACTGCTTTCATGAATGATGGATTACGTTGAAAGTTCATTAATTTCCTGTGAGAAGGTTTTGTTTTGAATGTTAAAAGTTATACCTGGCAAAGAAACAAAGATTCTTTCTCAGCTCCTAAGCATTAAGAATTTATCTTGTTACTGTGTGTCTCAGAAAATAACTACAGGTTAACCTTGTATTATTTTAGTTGCTTTTTGTAGCTACTTGGGTGTTTCATTTAGTGATTAAAATTCTGAGTTGTGAAGTCATTTCCTAACATAAGAGAGAACTTAGAATTGAAAAACATAATGAAAACAATGTATGTCAAAGGGGAATGGATTTTGTATGGATTTTAAAAGGTTATCCAAAAACTCAGCTGTGGCAATGGGCCTTGCCCAGTTTTGTTTTTTTTGTTTTTGTAAATACATTTTCTTTTTAAAAAAATTATTGATTTCAGAGGGGAAGGGAAAGGGAGAGAGAGAGATAGAAACATCAATAATGAGAGAGAATCATTTGATTGGCCGCCTCCTGCATGCCCCCCACTGGGGATCAAGCCCGCAATCTGGGCATGTGCCCTTGACCAGAATTGAACCTGGGACCCTTCACTGAGCCAAACAAGCCAGGGCCAGTTTTGTTTTTTTTAAAGGTGTACTTTTACATTAAACAGTAAGTCAGTATTAAAATTTCAAATGACAAGTAAATGTGGTGATGCTTTAGGATGCTGGAAGTGTGTTGAATGTTTTCAGTTGCTAACACATCTCCGTAAATCATTTTTTAAAACGATGTAGAAAGAGGAGTCGTCCTGCCCAGCTGAGGGGACGTTGGATTTAGGCTGCGAGTCCGAAGTGGATGGCACAGAAATGGCGGAGGCCAGCGCCCGGGGGGAAGGAAACGGAGGTCAGTGAGATGGATTTCAGGATGGAATCCCTGTTCCCTTAAAAGTTATATCGAATTTCAACAATTCACTAACTGAATTCCCTACCACTATCGATAGCCTTTTCTTCTAAGTGTTTATCACCCACTTAGATTTATCATCAAACAACTGTGATTCAAAAGGTTCGTACCTAAGAAAAGTAAACAGTTTTTGGCTTTTGGCTTTTATTTTATTTTCATTTTGGATGGATTCCCCTGGGTAATCTTGAGTGTTATCAGCATATTTCTCATGCCAGGTGGGAGGGTCACCTGAGGGTACCTGGTGGTTTTAGTCGTATGTGAGGCTTGAGCATGCTGGGGGTTTACGTCTGATGGTGCTTGACATTACAATCTAATATAATAATAGAGGAATATGCAAATTAGCCGGGACGCCATAATGTCACGACTGATCTACAAGTGGTGGAGAGCTACAGGAGGGCGGGGCAGCGAGCTACGAGCCGCCAAGAGCTACCAGCAGCAGTGGGCAGGGTAGCCAGCCGAGGCAAGCAGCAGCGAGCTACTCGCACACAGATTCGTGCACAGGGTTATTAGTAGTTTTATAGTAGCTTCATTTCTAGGTTTGTCCATAATAAGGTAAGCTTGGTGTTTGCATTCCTCCTAGTGAAACAAGGGCCACATAAGTCCTATTCTTGTGAACACTTTTGAAAAGTAAGCAGCCCTTCCAGTTCTAAGGGGGCATTTCCACCCCTGAGTTCTCTCCAGGTGAATTCATTTTATCTTTCTCTAGACATTTGCATATGAATCTGCTGTGTATGTAGTGTCTGTGTTGCAGTTTTGGCAAAGTTTTGTTCTGCAAAAGCCGCCGTAATTATTGTCCACTTGCTGCCCACTGGTCCCGCTAGTGGACCCTGGTGGTGGTTTGGGGAGGAAGGTTGTGTCATTAAAGTCCCTGTCAGTGGACTCATAGAAATCAGTCTCTTTTCCTTAAACAGATCTTAATGGATCCTTGTGGAAACAATGTATTTCACTGATAGCCAAAGCCACGCGTTTTATTATTGGCCACAGGAGTCCCTTGGTGTTGTACCGGGCACCCTGCCTTTAAGCTGGTGTGCTCCCTGAGATGGAGTCCGCCTCAGCGCCTACCTGATCTGCAGCAGAGATTGCGAATCAGTGTAAGAAACACAGGGTCTTGTCTTAGTCAAATGGCTGAAATAAGCCTTGTAGAGTTTTGTGGGTTTTTTTTTTATTGCTAAAAGTATTACAAAGGGTATTACATATGTCTCCTTTTTTTCCCCGCCCTTGACAATCCCCTACCCTCCCTTACCCCCCAGTGTCTTATGTCCATTAGTTATGCTTATATGCATGCATACAAGTCCTTCGGTTGATCTCTTACCCCCCTCCCTCCAGCCCCCCAACCCTCCCTGGCCTTCCCACTGCAGTTTGACAATCAGTTTGAGGCAGCTCTGCCTCTGTATCTATTATTGTTCAAAAGTTTGTAATGGTCTTTATTATCCATGAATGAGTGAGATCATGTGGTATTTTTCCTTCATTGACTGGCTTATTTCACTTAGCATAATGCTCTCCAGTTCCATCCATGCTGTTGCAAATGGTAAGAGTTCCTTCTTTTTTGCAGCAGCATAGTATTCCATGTGGTTTTTTTTTTTAATCAACTTTCATTGAATTTGATGTCCCTAATCCTATACCTTTTGAAAACTCAACCCACCACCATTGTAGTTGTACTGTGAGCTTGGGCAGGTGGTTAGAGGGAGGACACATCAGCGTGTGCAGCGATGTCTGGCTTCCTGGAAGGGCTGGTGAGTGGGCAGACACTCCTCCTTCAGCGGGACAAAGGGGATCTTGGTGCGCCGCCCCTCTAGTTGTACTGCCTATTTGCACCAGCACTTGTGTGCTGTCTCTCAACGTGTAGACTGAGCTTGGACTGAGCTCAAGGGCTGCTCTTGACATGGCAGTCCCAACAGTGAAAATCCAGAGTGAAAAGAGACCGCTCATGGGTGTCAATGTTGGTAAAGAGACAGACAATAATCATACAGACATGAAGCCCGGCCAGTGTGGCTCAGTGGTCGAGCATTGACCTCTGAACCAGGAGATCACTGGATTGATTTCCTGGTCAGGGCACATGCCTGGGTTGTCGGCTCAATCCCCAGTAGGGGGCATGCAGGAGACAGCCGATTGATGTTTCTCTCTCGTCATTGATGTTTCTATTTCTCTCTCTCTCTTCCTCTCTCCGAAATCAATAAAAAACATATTTATTTTAAAAAACAGGTATGTAAAATTTATAGCTTATTCAGTGCTGACAAGTGATATGGGGCAACATAAATAAGGAAATAAAAGTGGGAGAGAGGGGTATGTTTGAGAAAAGACCCAATGGGAGTGAGGGAGAAGATATTTAATGGGAGAGAGTTTTTGGTAGAAGCAGCAGAAATTATATAAGTCTTGGGGAAGGAGAGTTCATAGAATGTTCCAGAAACATCAAGAGGCCAGTGTGGTTGGGAGCCAGAAAGAGCTAAAGGGGGAGGGGGGAGGGGGCAAAATATGGTAAATTAAGAAGTAAGAGAAGTTATAGGCCAGACTATATAGTGCCTTGATGTTGGCTTCTGTTTTGAATGAGATGTTAAACCACTGTAGGGTTTTGAGTTAAAGAGACGATGATCTCACTTAGGATCACTCAGTACGATAGATAGATAGATAGATAGATAGATAGATAGATAGATAGATAGATACAGGCATATAGACATCGATCTGTTTTCACCTCTATCTATTCATATATGTATGTAGATAGATATAGATTGTATGTTAACCAGGTAAAAACAGCGAGACTGGTTAAAAAGCTATTGTCAGAATCTAGAGAAGAGGTGATGGTGGTGTGAATAAGAGGAAGAGCAGAGCATGTGATGATAAGTGATTGGATTCTGGATGCACATGAAGGTAGATCCAATAGAAGATGCTGAATTTAATGCAGTTATGAGAGAAAGAAGAGTTCGAGATGACTCCAAGGGTTGAGTGTGAGCAAAGAGAAGAATAGCATTGTCTTTAACGTAGATGGCGACTCTGCCAGAGAATCGGTTTGGGGCCGGGGTTATTGATCAGGAACTTAGTTTGGGACATATTGAGTATGAGATTATTTTTCAACAACCAGATTGATATGTTAAATAATTGGACTTACCTGTCTTAAACTCATGGGAAAAACCTTGCTGGAGATGTACATGTGAAAGTGGTCAGTTGATAGATGAGATTCAGAGGCAAGAAACTGGATGAGATCACCAAGAAACTGAAGGCAAATAGGAAAGAGAAGAGGTCCAAAGACTAAGCTCTGGGGCACTTGAATATTAAAAGTGAGCAGGATTGTAGGAACCAGCAAATGAGGCTGAGGGTGAATGGGCAGGAGAACACGTGGTCTGTTCTGGAAAACAAGTGAAGAAAGTGTTTGTGGGGAGGAGGCACTGACTCAACTGTAGCAAATGTTTTTGATATGTCGACGTATAATGAAGGCTTAGAAATAG
>NW_005871141.1:853047-873888 GCF_000147115.1 Myotis lucifugus | reverse complement strand
GCAGGGGTGGGGAACCTTTTTTCTACCAAGGGCCATTTGGATATTTATAACATCATTCACGGGCCACACAAAATTATCAGCTTAAAAATTAGCCTGCTCTGTATGGTCAAACATTTACTTAACTCATCACTAATGCCTTGGCAGGGCCAGACCAAATGATTTCTTGTGTTTCCCACTCCCATTGCAAAGGCTGGTCCTGCTGTACAATATTACAGGATCATCTTTGTGGCTATTGAAACAGACGATTGTGGTAGAACTAGCATTGAAAGGGTATGACATTTAGGAGCTAAAATCTTCATAAAATGAAGGGGAGTCATTCAGGAGTTTGTTGGTGGTAAGTACAGTGCAGAGGAGTAATTGGCACCATAGTCTGAGACATGAGGTACAATGCTAGAGGCATCGAAGGAGCAGGAAAACGGAATGGATGCCGCCTGCCCCATTTTCTAATCCAGTGGTACAAAGCCCTGGGGCAGAGAGAGGGGCTGCTGCCTGAGAGGGTGGGTGGAAGAGGAAGAAGTGTCCGTAGGAGCGAGCCGGGTTCTGTAGATTAAGATGCAAAGGGAGTGTGCAAAGAGAAGAAGGGGATTCTAGGAGATTTTTGCTAATGACTAATCCTGAATTTCAGAGGAAGGAGTGGGAGGATGTTAGTGGCTGGGATAGGGTCAGGGAGAGGGTGAGAGCACTCAGCCAATAATTAAACCAAAGCGTGATAAGCAAACTCCCCTAATTGGAAATGTGAATAGGTCCTCAGCCAAAGAACACATCCCTACACATCTCCAGCTAACGTGACCCAAACTAGAATGTTCTGGCCCCTCCTTGGAAATGGCATTAGGGAAATTGCTGTGGGGAATCACTGGAAGAACAGTCAATAGCTTATTTCCTTGAGTATTCCTTGATTTGCCCACTTTGCATCTTATTGCAAACCACCACTGCTTCTCGTAGGACAAGTATATTGTTCATCCCTGCAAATATAATATACTTATATGTATAGTCCATTAACCTAGCCTTAGGATTCGTTTTCAAAACCTAGACACTGAAAATATATCGAGTGCTTATAGTGCCCGGCCTTTGTAAGCTCCGTGCATGTACGTTGTTGAATCCTCACAGCAGTCCTGGGAGGTAGTCACTCCTAGGCTCTGTTGTGTTATTTTTTTAGTAGTGAGCAAATTTAGAGCTAAGTCCAATGTCTCGTCCAAGTGGCAAGCCCGGGTAGACGTGCGGAACCCCGAGAGCCTGCTGGAACCCCAGGGGTCACTGTGGGCCAGGAGCCATGGATGCAGTTTGCCTTCACAACATTTGTCCAGATCTGCTCCGCTTATAAACTTGAGAACTCGACAAAGAGGAGCCCTTGGCTCATCCAGATGAAGAGGAGGGATGCCTCGTGATTTCTTACAAATCCAGAATAAATTCCCGGAAACTGAACTGGTGTAGGTGATTTTCTTGCTTACTCTGTGTCGAATACATATTTGAACCAGAAGTGAGAATGGATAGAATACCCGTACTCCTCACAGCTGTACAAATACACTTTGAAAATATAATCAGAGGGAGAAGGTGGGGCCTGTGGGGGGATGTGTGGACATGGGAGGAAGGGCAGGGCAAGAGGAGGGGTCGGGGGAGAGAAGGCTGCCAGCATCTGTTTCTTTCTTTTTATTTTTATCTCATCCCCCTCCTCCCTTTTCATCTCTCCTCTGGAATGAAATATTGGGAGGTATTGAGGTGAATACTAATCACTATCAATCTGTAATATACCCTTGTGGCACTCCGAAAAATAAACCTCTGCTACCATAAGAGTTATTTCAGATTAACAAAGATTAATTGACTTTGGCTGCACCCTTAATTAAAGAGGGTCGGCAGAGAAGCATTTGAAAAGAAAGCACTTGACGAAAACTGGGAAGGAAAAAAAAAATCTTAGCAGCTTAATTCCAGTCAGTAGCACTGGAGCCCTTGAGTAGAATGAAGATAAAAATAGTCGTGCCTTGGCCCTCTTCTCGCAATCAGCTGCTGGATTTTAAGTGGGAGTCGCTTTGCCAAGATATTGTGTTTTATAGTTTTGTATAAAATTTTTACAGTGTGGGAAAAGGGGTATATTATTGATTATAGAATTTACAAGACACAGAACTGTAGTGATGTGTTATGTTTCTTTGACTCCTAAACAGTTTCTCAAGTTAATAAGAATGAGGCTTACAGACTCGAGAAAGTAAACTCTCCACATTTTACAAGCTTAGCTCTAGAGATCGAAGAGTGATTTAGGTGAATCACTTGATATATCTTTGTTGACAACCCATGACCATTTATGCCAATATAAGTATAGATCTGTGTCACCCAAAGAAAATATTTTGAATTTTATGGGCTATTTTAGTCAGAGATTTATGGGTGTGTGTGTGTGTGTCTGAGTTGTTTTCTGAGCATAATACATTGGTGCATCATAAGTTTGCTCACACACATTAAATTGACTTACAGCACGTTGCTGGCTGTGTAACCTGTTTATATTTCATATAAAATGATACCATCAGTAGAGAGTCTTCACCTTCTCTTTATAAATTATTATTAGCAGGAAAATGAGCTTCTCCTCTTGTGGCCCTCATCTATTTCATGTTTAAACTCAAAAGCCACCATTCTGTTTAATTTTTTTTTTATGAGGAAATTGGAGATTGTACCATTTTCATCCAGAGAGATCAAATAGGCTCCTGTATGTTATTAACCCTAATGGCTTTCAGGGAGGAAGCACAGGCCGGCGGGGGAATTAGTATTTTAAGCCTCTATTTAGGGGGGAAATTATAGAGAACGTACATCCTCCGTTCCAGCCCTCAGGTCCCAGGGTGAGTAACGACTCCCGCAGTTGAATTTTCTCTGGCCCTTTTTTTCATGATTCTTCGGGGCCCGTTCTGTACGGGGATTTCTGGTTGTGTGATTCTTGGCAGAGTCGTGTTCACTGAAGGGAACCTTACCCGGCCCACTCTTTGTTTTCCTCCGAGGCCACACTTGGAGGGGTAGCTTTTCAAAAGGGAAAAGCGCTGTAAGAGGGCCCGGGGCGTGTGCAGGGGCTCTCTGTGGAGACATCAATTGCACACAGATGAGGCGCTTCCTGGAGGAAGTGCCATGTGGACTAATGAGGCTCAGACGTCCTGGGGGGTGGAGGAGGGGGCAGCTTCATACACAGCCGGGGGAGGACTGTGCGGGGCTGTGCATTGTGCATGGAGTGTGCTGAGTACCTTTCTTTCTTTCTTTAATATATTTTTATTGATTTCAGAAAGGAAGGGAGAGAGAGATAGAAACATCAATGATGAGAATCATGGATTGGCTGCCTCCTGCACGCCCCCTACTGGAGATCGAGCCCGCCACCCGGGCATGTGCCCTGACCCAGAATGGAACCATGACCTCCTGGCTCATAGGCTGACGCTCCACTCCCAGCCACTCCGGCTGGGCTGTTCTGAGTAACTTTAAAAGATGCCGCCGACCCAGCTGAGGCCTCACTCCTCGCGGCCTCTGGGCCTTGCTTTGCCGGAGGCGTTTCAGGAGCTTGTCTGGGCTCCAGGTGGTGTTGCGCAGGATGGCCTGGGCCGTCACGATCAGTTTCTACCTGGCGGCCACTCCAGACAGGGCTGTAGATGAGGGCGGGGCGTCCTGCCAGGTCCCCCGTTTTCTCGGGTGAAGGGTGAAGCTCATTTGTCTCTTATCCAACACCTGCATTTTCCTGGACAGCGCTGTTGGCTCCTGGAGACACCTGTTCCACGTTGGTGGCCTCGAGACACCGGAGCCTGTGACGGTGGTGTTTCAGTTACACATGAAAGCCAGGGCGGAGGAGAGGGAGTAGTGTTCACAGTCAGCAGTGGCCACGGGCAGGATGGAAACTTCCGCGGCCCACTCGTTCTCGCTCTCCCTGCTTTCATCCCAGCCCACGGTTCTCACAGTTCCCGAGCAGCAGGCGGGCCTCGGAAGTTCATGGAGGCCTGTCCTCTCCTGCCAGCATTTTCCTTAACCCAGTCGATTCCTTAGACATCATCCTCACAGCAAATGTCCCGAGGGCTGGGACTCCTGCAGTCCCTTCCTACCTGCCTTTCTGCATTTTTGATAGCCTTGATAGGCAAGCATTTTTTCCTTAGGCTAAAACCTTTTGTGCTTTTAATTAAATGAGTTTTCTTCCCCCGCCCTCCCTCATGGTGGAGAGCAGCCGGACATCATCTAGACCCCACTCCCTTCATCCCAACTTCCCCAATGACTTAGCCCGCCTCTGTCAAACATCACTTCTAGGTCCCTATTCTGTACTCCTGTTACCCACCAGGGACCCCTTTTTCTTACATATTTCCCCTGGAACTGCGGCCTCTGTTCTTGTATAATAAGATTTATACAAGAGTCAGGGAAGAAAAGAGAGTTTTCTTGTTAAGTGCAGATAAATTAGCCCATTTAAGTGGACTTTCCCCCTCATTTTCTGTGCTGTGAGGGAAATAGTTCATCATCTGGAGATAAGGATTGGAAAGAGACTATGATCTCATAATAAAAACAAACCTCCTCTCAAATAAAATCAAAATTAAAGGTATTCTCCAAATTACTCAGCTTAGCTGGCCCAACTTCAGTTTGATGTATGTAGTGTGTGATTAATAAAGTACTTTTAAAGTTGATACCAGATCATCCATTCTCTCCTTTTTGTCTAAAGTGACAGTAGAGAGCCATTTCTCCAGCAGCTGGCTGCCCGAACCCCTCCTCTCGCTTCCTTGGTTGTACCTAGAGTTCCCTTTCCCGTGTTGGGTATAAAGTGATGAGCAGCAGTGCCTGTGAGGGGAGCACTTACCCTTGACCTCTACCAACCTTTTGGCCATACTCTTCCTCCCGCCTTTTTTCTATTTCCCACTTTCTAGGTGGGTTGCTGTACTTCCGTGTAGATCAGTGATGGTGAACCTTTTGAGCTCGGTGTGTCAGCATTTTGAAAAACCCTAACTTAACTCTGGTGTCGTGTCATATATAGAAATTTTTCGATATTTGCAACCATAGTAAAACGAAGACTTATATTTTTGATCTTTATTTTATATATTTAAATGCCATTTAACAAAGAAAAATCAACCAAAAAAATGAGTTCGAGTGTCACCTCTGACACACGTGTCATAGGTTCGCCATCACTGGTGTAGATGTTTCGGGAACCTGACGCACTGTAGACCACCACAGGCGTTGTGCCGTGTAGGAGAAATAGCTGTAATGTCTTCCGCACATCGGCAGCTTATGGTGACACCCGGTCCGTGGCTCTGAGAGGAATCCGTACTGCTTCTGTGGTAGGAGGGGTTAGGTGGCACGAGGCTGGTACCTAAAACATAGGTTTTCCCCATTAAATCTTCTTATCTCTGATTTGGGTGTCTCTTGTCTGAGTTTACAGGGATATTTTTATGGCTATACAGAGATTTTAGTAAAACTAAGTTGCTCTGGGACAGGTTGAGTGCATTCATTAGGTTGGGCCAATGAAGCAGGCCATAGATACAGTACAAGCTTCAGTTACGTTAGGTCTGTTTTATTCGTAGGTGATATGGTATGAAATATTGCCACGTATCAATACATACCATGTTCAGATGCTTTCTCCCTTGAAAATTTAAGAGGGAATTATTATTTCCATTAGTTGATTGCTATTATTGCTCTATTTAATTGGCCTGTCTTGATATCTCATACCCTTTGAATGTTTTCTTTAATGCAACAGGGAAATTATCTAAATCCAGACATCTACCTTAGAATAGGAATGCTTTGGGAGCGGGCACTTTTCCTTAGTCTAGAAAAAAGGATTAAGGAATTACTATTTTTTTTCTATAAGACATAGAGGTCAGAAAAGATTTAGTTTCGGTCAGATGGGTTTTGCCTGGTCTTCACTATCATTTTAAATAGTTTTTTGTCACGTATTTTGTTGCTGTGTATTTCCAGAAGATGTGATGCACACAATTTCAAGTGTAACTATGATGTGTGATATATATATATATATATATATTTTTTTTTTTCTCCAAACAGAAGCTTTTTTTATTAGGGATACTTTCAAATTATCTGCTTGTTAATCTTTCAAAACAAATTGTAGTTATCATGACTAGGTTTTTATAGACCTGGCTTTTCTCAGGTATAATTACTAGTTCTATGCTATTGTTCTTTGAAAGTTACCTTTTAAAAAGTTGTGGTCTCAACATTAGTACTTAGGTCTTATTCACTGTTTTTCTCCCTGCATTTATTTTCTACGGGACTTGGCATGAAAGGGCTCAATAAAAGTTTTACAACTGAATGAATAATTAATAAAAAAATAAATACGCTCTTTCTAAGACCCAGCCCTCTTTTAAGATGTGATTGGATCCTAACCCGTGGCACACGTGTTCGAGTTCATGTGTGGTCGCGGATTTAAGGTTTTCTTTATGAGAACAGTATTAAAACTATTGTGTGTGTCAGGATTATTTCTATAGATCACTGTGTTGATGTGAGAGCATCTAGTATGAGTTTTCAGAAACTTGGAAAGGGGGTCGTTGGAGGGGGGACTGATAGAAATGAGATTGACCCCAGGAGGCCCCTCTCCCTGCCTCGGTTGCACCTTTGAACACCAGTGGCCTCAGGTAGCCTGTTACTCACTGTGCAGCCTAGTGAGACTCACAGATCCCTTTGTGGGAGTGACTATGTTATGCAACATCCGGTCTGTTTGGTGGTTCTGTCCCCACACAGCTCCTGCTATTCCAAGTAAGCATCGCGATGTCTAAATTTGACTCTAAATTTATTTTTATTTCGGTCTGCAAAGCCTCTAAACTGTGTCTGTCCTCTTACAATAAGGCGGTGAGTCAGGACAGCAGATCGGCAGTTACTGGCAGGCCCTGCGTCTTCCACTGACTCGCATAGGACGTTCTGTGCTTCAGTTTCCATATTTGCCCGAATGGACTCCAGGGTAGTTTAAACATTTTCAAAATAGGGCTTCCGTTTTCGAAGTGAGCCTGGGGTGGAGGGGTGGGGATGGGCTAGAAAAGGGGTACATGGGGCTGGGGGAAAGGGGGCATATGTAATACTTTGAACAATGAAGATTTTTAAAAGTCAATAAATAAATTCACCTTTTATGTGTGCGTTTCCATAATGAAAAACTGTTTCGCTGACCTCCCCTTCCGTGAATTCTTATTAAAAACAGTGATTGAAAGTTAACTTTAAAACGTGTTCAGGTAAATTTAATGGAAATAAAATGGGACACTTTAGTTTAACCAGCGTTTATAGATCTACGTGTATAGATCTGTACATACATCGTCCCTGAGTTGCGGAGCCTGTGGGTGGTGAGGCAGACACTTGCCCACCTGGGACTGTGGTGAATTCGGACACTAAGTTTCGAGGGAACATGATTCAGGGAGGAGTAAGCCCACCTCAGAGACTGGGGTGGTCAGGAAAGTTTTGGGGGAGGCTGTGTGAGTTGGGTCCGTCAAGATGAGTTTGTCCAGTCATCTGTTGAAGGTCACTTGGGTCGTTTCCATGTGCTGGCTCTTGTCAGTAATGCTCAGTGGTACATATAGACAGTGCAATACTACTCGGCCATAACAAAGATGAAACATTGTCATTTGCAATGACATGGATCGATCTTGAGGGTATTATACTAAGGGGAATAAGTCAGAAAAGGGACAAGAACCATATGATTTCACTCACATGT
The DNA here is from genome assembly GCF_000147115.1 of Myotis lucifugus. Taxonomy (NCBI): domain Eukaryota; kingdom Metazoa; phylum Chordata; class Mammalia; order Chiroptera; family Vespertilionidae; genus Myotis; species Myotis lucifugus. The sequence goes on along the minus strand of NW_005871141.1, from coordinate 866,258 downwards.
GAGATATAAAACAAAAAGCAACAAGTGAACCAAAAAGAAAGCACCAAACATACCTCATAGCCACAGACAGCAGAATGGTGGTTACCAGGGGAGAGGGAGGAGAGGGAGAGGGGGTCAAGAAATGGAGGCAGAGGAAACCAGACTGCTTGGTGAGGACACAGTAGAGAATACAGATGTTTATTATAAAGTCGTACACTTGAAAATTATATAATGTTATTAACCAATGTTACCTCAACAATTTTTAAAATATATTTTTATTGATTTTATAGAGGAAGGGAGAGGGAGAGAGAGATAGAAACATCAATGATGAGAGAGAATTATTGATTGGCTCCCTCCTGCACCTGAGGCATGTGCCCTGACCAGGAATCAAACCGTGACCTCCTGGTTCAGAGGTGGATGCTCAACTACTGAGCCACGCCGGCCAGGCTTACCTCAATAAATGTAATTTTAAAAGTGAGTTTGCCAGGTAGAGAGATGGAGAAAGGGTACACGGAAAAGGGACAGTCAGAACAATTGCAGCAAATGCAGCAAGTGTATGTGTTCAGGGAATCCGGCCGGGTCTCTGGTGGCTGGATCAGAGAGGGTGGGAATGGGAGGAGGGGGGCGACCAAGATGTGAGTCTCGAAGGAGAGACAGAGTCAAGATTGCCCTCTGAGCCCGCCCTTCTTTGTGTCTCAAGCTCAAGGTCCAAGGCCTCTTGCACACCTGCCAGTGGGTTAGTAATGAGATGGGAGGGAACGGCACCATCCCCTCTCCTAGCACCCAACTTTAAACGTATGAGCTCTAACCCGTATTTTCCAGCTCAGCCACATTTTCAAGATGAACGGGGAGTGAACAAGAGGAGAGAGAGGGGCAAGCTGGAGACCCTGAGGACAGAGGCCGAAATCCAGGCCTGCTGGAACCCAGGCGCCAGCCTCTCCGCCTTCACGCCTTTCCCAGGATCTCCTGTCACCCTCCACCTCACTTTGCTTCCAAACAGACCATATTGGAGGAGGGCTTTGGGAGTCTGAGAGTGAAAGAACGGAGAAGCAGATGAGCAGCAAATACCAAGGATCCCATCAACGGCTTGGATTTAAAAGGAGCAAATTAGCTTTGCACTATGCTTGTGGCTTGCCGAGTTTGGGCAGTCAGGCCATATGTACTCAGAAATAGGGTTCCTGTCGCTTCAGAATTGTGTTCCTCATCCGTGTGTCCACCACAGAGGAGCAGGCAGTCCTGTGGGGCGTGGAGGGATAGACCCTGGCATTCGTGTTGTGCTGGCGCCAGTGCACGGTCAGGAGAAAGCGCACCTTCTGTTCGGAATGTCGAGGAGGTGTCCCTCTCTAAGCTGCCCGTGCGTGTGGGATGCTCACTGGATAGAACATCTGTCCGAACCCTTCAGTTTCCTGGCTCCCGGGGCAACTCCGTGTACAGGGATTTCCCCAGGTCCTTGCTTTAACATTCATTTTCTTTGGCTTGGATTTCAGAGGCCAAACTCAGTCCCTTAGATAAATATTCAGGCAACTGTTTAAAATAAACCCTCTGTTATTTATTTATCATGTCTGTTATTGAGAAAGCGACAAGAATAAGTCCAAGTGGAAACCATGTGTTCTGTCAGAAGGTAAATCTGCGAGAACCTGCACAGTCCAACGACACAGTGTTTTTAGAGTGAGCCACCCTCAGCACATCCATGGCAAAAGAGTGGTTCATGCCAGACACGCCCAGCTCAACAGCCATGTTGTCAAGGCGTACACGCAGGCGTACCCTTGGCAATCTAGGGACTCATTACACTGTGCCTCACCCATGTTTCTCTTTCTTTTTTCCCCTTAAACGTGTTTTTTTAAAATTATTATTTATTTATTTCAGAGAGGAAGAGAGAGATAGAGACATCAATGATGAGAGGGAATCATTGATTGGCTGCCTCCTGCACGCCCCCCACTGGGGACCGAGCCTGCAACCTAGGCATGTGCCCTTGACCAGAATCGAACCCAGGACCCTTCAGTCCGCAGGCTGCCGCTCTAACCACTGAGCAAAACCCGCTAGGGCAAAAGTGATTTTAACCCAAAGGAACACTCCCTTATAGATTTTATGTCCTATTACATTTACGTTCTTTAAGATTCTACAATGATTTTTTTGTTTTGTTTTTGTTTAAAAAATATATTTTATTGATTTTTTTACATAGGACTAAATCCCAGAAAGAAGGGTTGGAGAAAAAAGTTCCTAGGTAGTAAAGGAATTCTTGTAATCCTTCCCCGGGGTCTTGGAAGGTCAGATAAAGCAGACTAGAGCTGGTTTAGAGGAAAATGAATCGCCTTGGGGGGAAACTTCATAGTATTTCTTGACATTGTTTCAGTTTTATGGTCCTGCCTTCCATCTGAAGTTCTAGACCCCAAGTTGAACAAAATCTTTCTTTGGAAGCACTGTGTGCATACATGCGCATCACCATTAGCACCACGAATTTAATACTGAATTTAAACCAGACTCTGCAGCACATGTGGTGATGCTGAAACGGGTATCATGATGCAATGGTCTCCTGAGTCGCAGAGAAATAGAGTGAGTTGAGTTGTAAGGTAGGTGTCTGCCGCCCTCAGGAAGGCAACCGCTGATGGTCCGATGCTTATGGGAGCATCGGAAAACATAGCGGGCACGAGGCTGTAACTACACGCACACCATGAAGCGGCGGGTGGTGTTTGATCCTGCTGCGTTGATGTTTACCTCAGAAATACTTATGAAGAATATCATTTCCCAAGAAAACTGGTAAATTTGTTTAGATGTCCAGAAGTCAGAAGCACTCTCATATTTTCCATAAAGTCCCTAAAATCCATTGGATTATCCTTTTCAATTAACCAGTACATTTCCTTTTTTTTTTTGATGGAAATACTACTCTAAGAATGCAAGAGTAATAAAACGTATTTGCTAATGCCCACTCTACGTCTGGCTAGGCTTCTATCACACTCGTTTAGGTCTGGCCAACTGGTGGTTATTTCTAATATTTCTGAACAAGTAAGCTTTGTGAGAGTGTTACCAAGTCCTCCTCCAGCTGTCATTTCAAGGAGAGAAGCGAGGAGCCTGTGGTTTATGCCAACGGTGTTTTAAAATGTTTCTTAACTGGAACAGTTAGACTGTTTTGAGGAAACATTTCATTGGTATCAAACAGAAACGGTTGCCTGATCTTTAGTTCAAGGACTTCTCGCACTATCTCCATGGGCAAGTCCTTTTGCTACTTCAACCGCACCATCTCCTGGGCCGGTCATTCTCGCTGACGGCTGTCGATTTTCTCATGTTGGGGCTGAGTGCGTTGTTCCCTGGGCCCCAGTCGCCTCCTGTGTCAGGACTGCCAGCGTGGTGCAGGGAAAGCAGCTGCTCTAGACGTTGCGTTGTGGGCATCAGCTCTCGGCATTGACGCCAGGTATTTTCAGTGGAAAAGGATGGGCGTGGCCTGGGGACCCAGCTCCTCTGTTCCCGTGGCTGTGTGACCAGGGGCAGGTGATCGAGCCTTTTCGATCCCCAGTTTTCTCTCTCCCGTTTGGAGGTAGTGCCTGTCCATCGGGCACGAAGCTGTGAGGAAGACATGAGATCACACGGGTTAAACGCCTGGCATTAGTAACCAACCATTATTTTATCGTCCGAAACGTGTTCCGTTTGGCTTGCTGATAGCTTCTGTACTGAAACGAAACTTGATGAATGCTTCTTTCCAAACATTGTCTGTGATGACCCACATTCCATTTCTGGGCAACATGCTCCTGAGTCCCTCCAAAGCTGCTGGGTGTTCGCAGCGCTGGGCCCCCGAGCGCTCCCGGGTCCGACCAGCATCGCTCCCATTCTCCCTTGTTTTCTGTGGTTTTGACACGAGGGTCAGCGTCCTCCTGCGCTGCTGTTCCTTGGAAAATTCTCGTGGATTAATGTCAACCCCGTTGTCCTTAGCAAGTCACATATTGAGCTTTTACCGCATGTCCTTACGTTATTTTCTTCCATCTCACTCCCTCTTGCCTCCTGCCTCTGACCCGTGTCTTCCTTCTGCCTGTCGCCATAGTGCTTCCTCACTGTGATTTTCCCAGTAACTCCTTCCCCCTCGTGTGCACAGGGCAGGGTCCACACTGCGCCCCTGCAGAGCCCCCCCCCCACTCCCCCGTGTTAACCCTCGTCCCTCCAGTAGGAGGGGTGAGGACAGAAAGACGTGCTCTAGCTCTCCCAGGTGTCAGAGGGCAGGCGGGGAGTGTGGGCCCGTGGGTCAGCCGTGCCAGCCAGTTAGTGGTTTTTCTGAAAAGCCGTCTTTTCTAAGGAGCGGTCTGTAGAGTGAGCATCAGGGAAGCTTGACTCGGGGACAAATGGCCAATCCTGTTGTCCTCTGCCCAGGGTTCCATGTTCTTGGAAATCATCATCTTCGCTTGACAGCTGGCACTTTGGATTTTATTTTTTTCCTTGTGCCACGTAACTTGGCCCCTAGGAGGGATGCACATGCCGTAGGAGGCCAGAGACTCTGTCGAAGGAGGGATGGAGGAATTATACTGCCTCCAAGGTTGATGGATTTAACGCACTTCCATGAATTTGGATTGTTTCTTCACAATACTGTGCATGGCCTCGTCTCCATGCTCAGAACTGCAGAGTCTCTACTGACCCCCAACTCTTGAGGGAGACGTTGTGATCCTTTCTGTGTCCATACAAGGGCCCTGTGACATGGGGATCATCATCAGTCAGGGGGTCAGAAGACGGAGGCCTGGAGAAATGGGACTGTGGCCTCACAGCTATTAAATGATCCCTTGTTTCAAAGGTAGTGGCTCTCCTTTGCACTCGCTCTTTTGCGTTATTTTAGGAATCCGTGTTCAGCTGGAGAAAAGCTCCCGGTTAATGACAGTGGATATAAAAGAAAAGGAATTCAAATTAGTAATACCCTTCTCTCTGTGTGTTTCCAGTTTGTGCCAAGCAGGTGCCCGACGAAGCATCTTGTACTCGGGATCCCAGTCTTCCTAACACGGCCGCGCCAAGCAAGCTGGTGTCTTCCTTCCAGCAACACACCAAGAAGGCTCTGAAGCAGGTGAGCCAGCGGCCTCGGGCCTCTGTCCCGTGCTTCTGCCCACGGAAGGCCACGCGTCTTGTGTGGGGAAAGTAAAGTAAATAAGAACATAGCAGCCAGAAGGCAATACACATGCCCGAATCCAACCCATACACATGCCCGAATCCAACCCCTTCCATAGTATTTAGTGCAGTCATTTCAATCTCGGCCCAAAGCTGCGAGAGACTTGTTTGAGGGAAAATGTGCCTGGAAACATATAAAAACTTGTATGAAGGCTTTTGTGTGTGTGATTCATAGTAAGCATGTTGGGTTCATCTTGCATGTTTTGAAAATAGCGTCTCTGTGTATTATCTCATGTTTATCTGAAAGTTGACATCAACAATAACAGAGGCCGGCCAGACATGGCTCAGTGGTTGAGCATCGACCTGTCAGTGGTTGAGCATCGACCTGTGAACCAGAAGGTCACGGTTTGATTTCCTGGTCAGGGCACATGCCCACATGGTGGGCTCGATCCCCAGTGGGGGCCATGCAGGAGGCAGCGGATCAATGATTCTCTCTCATCACTGATGTTTCTCTCTCTCCCCTCTCCCTTCCTCTCTGAAATCAATGCAAATATATATTAAAAAAGTCACAGATAGTTTCCTTCTCATTACTGAGATGCATTAAGTTACAAATGAGGAAAACAGTAATTGTGGCTTGCTCGCATGTAGAGTATGCGTCTTCAGTGAGCGTGGTTTGGTGCTGAATGGAGCTACCTTGGCATATCGTCCTGGTATCACATCAGCAGTCTTGACCTGTGTATCCTCGTCCAGAGATAGTGGTGAGAGGTGATGGCTACAAGGTCTGACATATTCTGGTTTCAATGTTTGCTACTCTGTCTGACTCTGGGCAAGCCACTTGTATTCTCCGCATCTCAAATCCTATTTCTAGAAAATGCAGGGATGATCTGAGGACTGAGCGAGGTGGTACACTGGCAGCACGTGGTCGAGTGGGTGTCCGCCCGCAGTAATCGCTCAGTAAGTGTCAGCCACGGCGGTCACACCGCCCCTGCTCCACTGTGCAGGGAAGGGAAGGAAGGATGCTGTGGTTAGATGGGGACCTTGTGCGATGCTCATCCTAACGATGTTACTGAGCGGAAGGCTCACACGTTTAACCCTGAATTCCTGGTTTTCCCCTGGGTGACGGCTTTACTCTGACATTTTTATTTGGATCCTTGAATGACGCCCTCTTCCACCTCACCTCTTGCTGACCCTTACCAAGTCTGGTGTCATTCTGGGGATACAGTATTTATGACAAGGAAAGAGACACCATGTTTGTAAATAAAGTTCAGCATTTCTTTAAAAGCTCCATCAATCATTTCTTTAAAAGTTCAGTCAATCTCTGGAGCTTCTTATATTCACATCCAATCTCCTAGGTTTAGACGGTCTCCACCTACTTTTCCTCTACTTCAAACAAAGCAACTTAATGCTGTTGTACTGAATTATATTACCTTTTATTCTATATGAATTATTGAAATTTGAAGTATTTCCATTCATTGGGATTATATCGATGGTAGTAACATAGGTCAAATAATCTTGCCATTTATATCCTTGCTCTTGGGAAATGGTTTAGACGCCAAAGAACAAAGTTGAATTTAGTGTTGAGGTCCCTTGTGATGAGGCTGAAATACAGGGTGGGTGATGGTAGGGAAACCTAGGAAGGGCTTATTCAGGTAATAAAATGCTGACCAGGACAGAGCAAAAGACACAAAACTGGGTGCTGGTTGTTGTAGCATTTAAGGAACATAGATGTGATCGTAAATGAAACTCATGCTTCTGAGGAGCAGTGATTGAGAAAATGTGCACCCCGTGAAGCCTTCCTGAGTGCGAATGGAGACGTGAAAACTCACATCTCTGCATTGTCAGGTCTCATTGCTTTTCACTCCCTTCATTTTGGTTTCATATCATCTGAACATTTTTTACAATGACTCAACTATCGCACAGCTCTGAGTTAGTGGTTTTTTGTGTTATTTTATTGCAGAGCATGTGTTCATGGGAAGTGACACTTGCTTGCTCAGGCTCTAAGCCTTGTCTTGAGAAAATCTATTGTGAAAACTTCTGAATGTCCAGAAAGCGCTATTTATCCATGTCTTAAAATGTCCTATTGTATAACCAAGTAACAAATGAGTCACCAGGGGAATATGGCCCGCTGTATAGCAGCTATGCTAATGTTTGATTAATAATCAAATTCCTATCAGAAATACATTTAGAAGAAAAGCTGTTCTTGCAGAATGTTGCTCAGATTCCCTGTAATTGCTGACTTTCTTCAGGCAGCATTTCACAAGCTGACTGAACACGAGGCTTTGTAAATTGTAGCAGCTCAGCGTGTACGCAGCTCACCTTTCTTTTGGAGAGTTGACTGGCCCTAGAGAAGTGGTGTAAGTGCATATGTTATACGTCGATAGATATCCCATGTTTGTGTTCTGTGTTTGCGAATGTGTGTTTTGTGGATATATTTACATGCACAAGTCATCATTTCATGAATGTAGGGCCAGCTGAATGACCCTCATAATCGCATCAGCCGACATTTACTTTTCTGAATCCTAGACACTGTGCTTTGCATTCCACATGCACTGTGCCGTTTAATCCTCATGCAGGTCCTTAAACGTAGGGACCAGCATCCCCATTTTTCAAATGAGGAAACTAAGGTCCAGAGACGTTAGGTAACTTGCCTAAGATCGTCCAGTGAGTAAATTTTGGTGATGACATTTCAGCCCAGAATCATCGTTGCAGATACTGCCCCTTAGTGCATACTGCCTTTTGGCATCTATATATAAAATAGAGAAATATGCTAATTAACCGGGACACCGTAACGGGTCAACCGGACAGGAGGAGGTTCCTTGCACAGAGTCGGGGGCAAGGCGGCAGGGACCTCCGCACGCCTGCGCTGGGGGAGGGCCTGATCAGCAGCGGCCTCGGCAGCTTCAAGGGCAGGAAAAAACACCACCACCAGAATCCAGTAGCTTTATACTCATAAATGTAAGTGAATCATAATAATGTAAAGCAAATATCCCCACAAAATAAGCCAGATAGAGTTCCCAGTCCTGAGCCCACGCCACCACCCCAGTCTGAAGTTGTAGCTGTGGAGGGTGGGTTTTTACTGGGCAGTACTGTGGACGGCAGTGTATCTATAAGCCGGTACTTACAGAGCCATGTACCCCTGGGCTACTGACATCGATCATTCTCCCTGTTCCTAAATACTTGGGACCCTGCTACTTCCTAATCATGGAAATGTTAGTTAGCATCGCATGTTGGGTGTAATCGCATGAATAATGAAGAAAGGGTAATGAAGAAAGATTAAGCTTTGGAAGTTTTTAAACAGAATCAAAGGAAAGCTTGAAGTAGGATGAGGTCTGCTGTGGGAGGTAACCTGGTGGCTCCCCCAGGTTTGGCTTCCGGCATTATTTAGGGTGTAGGATTTATTCATAAAGTTGCACATCCGGTTTCCCTCTTCACACCCCAAAGCAGATATATTCTTGGCATTTTGCTTTAGCTTTGTATATTTGACCAATACTGCGAAATTCCAAAGGTTATGTTGCCTGATAGCAGTTTCTGATGTTTAGCACACTAGCAACAATGCAAGTTGTTGGTGCCTGACACAGCCAGCTGTTTCGTGTGTGTGTGTGTGTGTGTGTGTGTGCGCGCACAGTGATTTTAGCATTTGCAGCATGTGATACTTTGAATTTCAGGGAAGGGCTTATTACATTCAGTGCATTCTTAAGTTACATTGTCAGTGTTGTTTTTCAACTAAAATAAAGCAGGCGTTACTTGTTTATGCAAAGCCAAGCTAATACAAGAGCCTCTGGCTTTAGGTTTTATTTTTCATTCGAGAAAATGAGAACTGTGTCATGTTTGCATAGTTATCTGACAGGCTTTCTGTTTACCAATTTAAATGTTTATCTAAAGCAAGCATGTCAAACTCGCAGCCCACGGGCCGCATGCCTCATTTATTTGGCTTGTGTTAGCCTTTGAGTTTGACATGCTTGATCTGAAGAGTTTCATGTCTCTTTTTTCAATTGAACTTATTGGAGGAGACATTGATTAATAAAACTATGCGGGTTCAGGTATACAGTTCTACATCATCTGTATTGTCTCTTGTTATAAGAGAATATTGGGGTGCACCTCTAGAGAAAAGCATGCCGAGTCAGCACCCTCTGGTTTCTTTCTTTCCACATCGATCTAAAACTGTAACTAATGTCTGGTGGGATCTTTCCTTTTCCTAGACTGGTTGAGCTCTGTTATGTGTCCTTGAAATAGTACATTTATTTCCAAGTTGTGGCCTGTAAATCTCTCTCATATGGACTAGTACCTGGAAGCATTTGACTTGGCAAGTCCAATAGACTGTAGTTTGGGCATGAGAACATTTACATGTGGGCAGCATGGTAGACTGCATTTACGCTGGCCATCTGCTTGTTTATTTAGGTTTTGATGCTGCTTCTTTCTGGGTTTGAAATTACAGGATTTAGAGTTGTTAAATAAGCTCTCCATTAGCATGTCAGTGGAGAGCTCAGGCTTGGGTAGTTAGGGGTGCCTTGGGGATATCATCCCCTAAAATGCATCTAGACTAATATAATAAGTAGCATGCGTGTCAAATAGAAGGGTATGCAGGTGGACCAGCAGGCCCCCGGGGCTAACTGAGACCCTTGGTGTGGAATAGAAAAAGCCCGCATCGCAGCCCCAAGTTGTCGCCACCGCAAAAATATTTCCCCTTCATGGCACCCCGTGCAGAGCTAACCTTCAAGGACCTGCTAAAGTGGCCTTCCTCATCCTACTTTCTTAATCTATTACATGGATTTCCAGGCTGTGGGATACCTAAACTTAGATGATTACAAGTTATATTGCATTTAACTTCTATTATATTTGTAATAATATAAAATAGAAACTTTTGTTCTGGGAATTGTAGCTAAAGCTCAAAGTTGAGGACAGTGGGATACAAGGGTACCTTGCTGTGAAGAGAGGTGCAGAGGCCCTACTGAGAGAAGGCAGTGGCTGCTGACCGCCCCAGAAGCCTGTATGCAAACAGCCTGAATGCAAACAGCTTGAATACAATAGCCTATATGCAAACAGCCTGAATACAAACAGCCTTTATACAAACAGCCTGAATACAAACAGCCTTTATACAAACAGCCTGAATACAAACAGCCTTTATACAAACAGCCTGAATACAAACAGTCTTTATACAAACAGCCTGAATACAAACAGCCTTTATACAAACAGCCTGAATACAACAGCCTGAATACAACAGCCTAAATGCAAACAACCTGAATGCAAACAGCCTGTATGCAAACAGCCTGAAAACAAACAGCCTGAATAAAACAGCCTGAATACAAACACCTCTGTGCATTTCCTATTTATACATCTTAGCAGCACTGTGTCTGTTTCACAGGGACATGTACCAGGTAATTTACTCAGCATTGCTCTGCTTGCGCACTCTTTCTCTGACTCTACACCTCGCCATTAACCACGGCACCCACAGTCTTTTTTAAAAATATATTTTTATTGATATCAGAGAGGAAGGGAGAGAAAGAAATATCACTGATGAGAGAGAATCACTGATTGGCTGCATCCTGCACGTGCCATAATGGGGATTGAACCTGCAAACCCAGCATGTGCCCTGGCCAGGAGTTGAACCATGATCTCCTGGTGCATAGGCCGACACTCAACCACTGAGCCACCCCAGCCAGGCATGGCACCCCACAGTCTTAACCAGGGCTCTGCACCCACAGTCTTAACCACCACACCCCACAGTCATCGCCAGGACTCTGCAGCAGCCGGTCCTCGACCAGGAGGGGGGTTACTACCTCCTTTGGGCATGGTCAGACTCATTTATTGGATGAGGTGAGAAGCATTGTTAATGGTGTCAAAGATCGGTGCCCTCAGGCTCACTGAGGCTCAGAACCATCTCTGTTTTGCCTGGCACATTGTTCAAAACCGGAAAACTCACCTAAACATCCTGAAAGTCCAGTTGTGTTGGTTCTCCTGAGCCGGTGCTGCCCCCTCCAGTGGGGTGTGTATCCCCACTCACTTCAGCCTCCCCTCTGTCACTGTCTTACCCCAGGCGGTGTGGTCCAAACAGTACTGCACATTTTTTCAAGGAATTGTGAGGACACACGCAGCCTCTACGTGTGAGTTGCAGAAACATGGTTATAAAACTTCCCACCCCCCAAAACACACACACACAGAAAACCAAAACCATGACTAGCTAGCTTCTTCACTTGCAGGATCTGTCCAAGAGACCGGCAATGTAAGACACACATTAATATGTATAATAATGCGAGGCCGGATTCACTACATGGCCTGCCTGGTGGACATGACAACGCCAGAGTTCTCTGGTCGGAGCCCGCCCAGACTCTCCTGAACATCTCGTTGGGGTCCGCATTGCTTCCCCCATCCTTCCACACCGACCTGCATGGAGGAGTCCTCCGTGTCCTGGTCCAATAAACCCCACTTGCTGGGAAGGGAACTGGACTCTTCCACGAGCCCAGCACCGCTCAGCCTACGATGCGGCGGATCTCGTGAATGTGGTCAGGATGCCCCTTCCTGTAGCTGAGCCCAGGTGCCCCTCAGTTTACCTGGGAGCCTGCTGTCCACTGTGACACACTCCCCAGTTGTTGCTTATTTGCCCCTAGAAAAGTTAATCGGGGTCCAACATAATGCTCGTGTTTTAGAGGTAAAACTAAAAAGTGTGCATACTTTCCATACACTTAAAACAGTCCTTTTTCTGTTGGGCAGTTAGTCACCTACAGGCACAAAGTGTTGCATATCAGTATTTTAAAAAATGTTATATTAAGGCCCGGCCAGCGTGGCTCTGGGATTGAACGTCGACCTATGGATGAGGAGGTCATGGTTCGATTCCCAGTCAGGGCACATGCCCAGGTTGCGGGCTTGATAGCCAGTGGGGGTTGTGCAGGAGGCAGCCGATCAATGATTCTCTCTCATCATTGATGTTTCTAGCTTTCTCTCACTCCCCTTCCCCTCTGAAATAAATAAAAATATATTTTTCTAAAACATTATATTAAGAAATATTGTTTAAATTTTTGAGTAGGAAATACATGTTCAGAAAGAAAATCATTGAAATAAGCACAATATTGATTAGCATTATTTTATCCCTACCTGGTTCCACCATGACTCTTTAAAATTAAAAATAGCTGTAGGTTTGGTTTAAAAAAATGTTTTGTTTTTGGTCAATTTTCACCCAAGCATATTTTTTCCACTTATTTATTTATGAGAGAGGGGAAGGGATGGAAGGAGAGAAACATCAATGTGAGAGAGACTCTGACTGAGGCTGGATAGCAAACCTGCAACCCAGGTACGTGCCGTGCCCTTAACCAGGAATCGAACCAAAACCCGAGACCCTTCAGTGCACACACCAAGGCTCTAGCCACTGAGCTACCGGCCAGGGCAGCTAAGGGTTTTCATTGTTTTTATACTATTATTGTTGTCATGGTTTCTTCTGATCCAACTACTAATTTTCCTATAATAGAGTCTTCTCAGCTCTAAAAATTGAGGGTGGAATTTTTATTACTTTAATTATTACCACCAGATGCTGTGAAAAGGCAGGCCATCTTTGACTTTATGATTCAGGCTGATGGGCCTATTTGTATTTTATCTCTTTCTCTCTTTTTTTCCAACCAATATTTTCCAAAATACACCTGACATCAAATGAATAGTTTTTAAATGCCTATTTGAACTGCCAAGGGAAACAGTTTAAATCTATGATGTAGAGCCTCCTAAAAACCTGTCACTCTTTGTTGATTTTATTGTTTTGTGGGTGTCTTACATAGTGGACAAAGATGGACTTAATTGTAATGGAAAGCACTGTGTTGCCTCACTCTGTTTTTTTATTGGATTGATGGTTTAATGTCCATAAATTGCTTTGTGTTCGTACATAAGGCTAGAGAGAGTTATGTATACACCTTGATGAAAAAGAGCAAATGTCTTAAATATTTTATAGCACGTGTGCTCTCATTAAATATATTATTGAGACGCCCGGCCGCCATGGCTCAGTGGTTGAGCATCAACCTATGAACCAGGAGGTCATGATTTGATTCCCAGTCAGGGTACATGCCCAAGTTGTGAGCTCAATTCTCAGTGGGGTGGGGGGTGCAGGAGGCAGCCAATCAGTGATTCTCTCATCATTGATGTTTCTATCTCTCTCTCCTTCTCCTTTCCTCTCCAAA
>NW_005871141.1:791752-852947 GCF_000147115.1 Myotis lucifugus | reverse complement strand
GAGAGCTAAAAAATGATGAGGAGGATGGCATCTTATTCATTTTTGTGTCTCTTGTCCCCCCCCCCCCCACAGTACCTGGTTCTTTATAAAAGCTTAGTACATCTAAGAAGGGAAAATAACTTGTGTTATCATTAGCAACAGAATCATCTATATATATAAAAGCCTAAGTGACCAGATGACCATCCGGTAGCTATGATGTGCACTGGCCACCAGGGGGCAGACACTCAATGCAGGAGCTTCCCCCTGGTGGTCAGTGGGCTCCCACAGCGGGAGCACTGCTCAGCTGACAGACACCGGGCTCACAGCTGGTGAGCACAGCTGCAGTGGCGTGAATCTCTCCCATGGACCCTCCCCTTGCGTGCCCCTGCGGCAGCGGCGGAAGTCGCAGCCAGGCCGGGATGAGCGAGAGCGGCATGGTGCCTAACCCGGGCTGGGGCTCCTCCCTGGCCGCCTGCACTACTTTGTGCTGTGTGGGATCAGCACAGACAGCAGGCTGGAGCCCAAAGAGCTGGCAGGTAAGGCCAGGCTGCTGTGGTGCAGAGGTCCACTGATCCCCGCTGGCCAGGCCAAGGGACCCCACCGGTGCATGAGTCCGTGCACCAGGCCTCTAGTTTGTAATAGACTTCTCAACCCATTCACTTTCCCAGTTGGTTATAAATATAATCTGACTATGCCTCCTCTCATTTACATGGCATTTACTTTTTCACATCTGTAATTATTGGATTGCTAAATCTTGCGATCAACAAGTTGGACATTCAGCTAAGACTCTGCAAATAGAATGGCATCGTTTCTGACAGTGAGGGAATATATAGTCAGTGCAATGTTTCAGCAGCCCGTGACAGCTGTTGGTCCAAGAACATTAATCAAGTAACTGAGATGTTAGAAAATTGGAAGAAATTACACAGGAACCAGGAATAAAAAGGTCTGAGACTGTCTGGGGCCAGCCTTTGAACCTTGCTGAGGAGTCTTAGCCTTCCTGTAAGTGTGAATTCAACGTGTCTTCGGTTTTGTGTGCCTGAGACCCTTTTTATTACAGGTAATTTTCAGCGTAAATCCATCAGCTAGATAAGCTGTCTCTCAGAACTTTCAAATGTCTTTTATTTCATCATCGGCACCGTGGCTGATTCATTTATGAATCACGCAACACTCCCATTTGCAGAGATTGATTCTCGTCTCGGTTTATTTTTCTCCGGGATCTGCCAGAGGCCGTCAGGCTCGTGTCCTGAAGGTTAATGCCCAAAGTCAAGCCAACAACAGAGCCACGCGCTGCCAGGTTTCCAAGATGAGGACTGATTCCCTTCGCAGAAATAAACGATTCCTGCCATGTCCCGCGGTCCTGTGCGGCGCTGCCCACGGCTGAGCGAGTGCATCAATGCTGTGTCCCTACCTGCTGTACATACTGATGACACTGTTACCGTGACTGACTGAGCAGCGCGCGGAGGGCGCACCTGCCAGGGACGCGCAGACGCGTAGCTTTCCATCCCGGTCTGGACACATTCCTTTGACGTGTATGTTACTTGGGCATCATGGCTCCACCTCCCTTGGGCTTTCCGGCCCCATGGCGAAGGTGGAGCGGGCCTTTGTGGGCTTTGTTTTCTGAATGATACCCGAGAGGGTCTCTGGGTGACACCCTTGGCCAAAGGCCGACTGTAGGTTTGGAGGGAAAATGACCTGAAGGTGGCTATTGCGCATCCTGACAGATGAGTAGCTCTGTGCGTTTCAGTCTCATAAAAGGCTCTATCTAATGGGCAAATGGATCATTTAATTCAATCACGAGAAACCGTTGGGGCTGTATTTTTATGTTCTCCTTTATTGTCATGTTTCGTAGGCTCTGAGGCAGCAGCAGAAGAGAAGAAATGGGGTCTCAGTGATGGTCAACAAGACTGTCCCCCGCGTGGTGCTGACACCCCTGAAGGTGTCTGACGAGCAGTCGGATTCGCCGTCAGGTAAAGAGCCGAAAGGGTCCGCGGGCCAGGCTCCCCCGGGGAGACTTCCTCGCTGAAGGGAGATGCCAGGAATTCTCTCTGCAACTGAGCAATGGTTCCACTCGAGGTTTTGTTTAATGTTTCTGTACCTTTTGACTCTTTCAGTGATTAAAAAACACAGAGTCTTTTGCTCCTTAAACAAAGGTACCAGCTCGCTCATCAGCAAAGGACTTCCTTTGCTCACGTCGTAGGGATAGGAAATGGCACTTCTAGGCGGGTGTTTGCTCTGGCTTTGCTTCTGTGTGGATGTGGGACTTTAATGGCGGACCACATGCTGATGGGCACTGCCCGCAGCAGCAGTTCGGTGGGTGTGCATTGTTTCGCGGTCCTCGGCTGCAACGCCGGGCATCCTCGATTGGGTTTTGTGTTCTGGCCACATCCTTCCCACCTCAGTGCAGCCCTGACCTTTTCTAATTTACCTCCTGTCACTTCATCAGCGATGTGCTGATCTGTTTATGATATACCGATGGCTGCATTTTCTGTGCCTACTGCAACGTAAAGTTATTTATAAAGGTACGATCTCTCTCTCTCTCTCTCTCTGAGCTTCTCTTCTTGCTTCAGCTTCCTGTCTTGCATCGTCTCTAAGTGATATAATATTGTTGGAGCTTACTGGAGTATTTTTACAAAAGATCTCAGTGTTTCTTTTATAAGCTGTCAGATCAGCAAACGTGTTTTTGACTCCACTATTAGGCCATCTGTTCTTGCTTTTTGTTCTGTGTGATTGATTTATTGGGCTTTCTCTTTGTAGCCAGTAAAGGAATCAGATTGTGGCCCAAGGTAGTGAATTAACTCCTAGAAAAGGAGATTATATCTACAGCTTTTTAAAACAATTTGAGATGTTTCTTTCCAAGGACAGCAAGAGGAAGATAATGACCTAATAACTATTTCCTTTTTTAGGATCCGAATCTAAAAATGGTGAAGCAGACAGCTCAGATAAAGAAATGAAACATGGGCAAAAATCTCCCACTGGAAAACAAACAAGTCAGCACTTAAAACGGTTAAAAAAGTCTGGTTTAGGTGAGTGTTCAATGGACTATGACATTTCACAGACTAGAGATTTATATCTTTTTGAATGAAATTGTGGGAAGTCTCAGAACATTTTTTTAAGGGTAAAACAAACATTTCTTAAATCATTCCAATTTATCTAAACCAAAAGGGTACTAGATAAGGAAATGTAGTTATAATGGAATGACCTTAAGCATTCAGATGATTAAATATTGCTTAAAAATTGCTAAAATGTGTGAACGACATTGTGTGAAACAAAGGCTAAAGATAAGATACTTAAAATTACATTTTTCTTCAAGGATTTATCTGCCAAGTATGATTCTATTTGATGAGCAATATTTTGTTCCCACCACCGGATTTCACTTTTTAAGAATATACCATATGGGGGGGAATGCAACTTTATAAAGACTTCACTGAGCTGAGCGTACATGTCCTGGGGGTCGGCTGCAGTAAGCTGCCCAGCCTTGCTTTCCATCGGTGCTGCTTGAAATAGGCAGTCGTGCTTGTCTGAAACTAGTGTGAAGCTGCTAATCAGCGTGGGAGACCCCGTCCATGGGTCTTCCAAGTCAGCGCCAGAGTTTCTTCTGAAGATCCCCTTCCTGATAACATCTCCTCAGGAACTCCACAGCAGCAGCCGGTGGAGAAGGAAGATGAGAAGGAACAAGATGAAAACAAACTGCTCCTGGGCGGCACACTGCCGTTCTCTGCCGATTCGGCCTTGCTGGAAGTCTGGGCCGAATGGCTTCATTTCTCCTAGTTACTTCACCCCTCAATAAGGGCAGTGATAATGACCTGGGTCATTGTAACGTTCCGTAAAATGATAGAAACTACACATTTATTGACCTGAACTTTATTCCTGGTTCTGCACTGATTTTCTTGGAAATTTAGGGTAGTTCTTTGCAGAGTTTTTCTGTCTGCAAAATTCAAGCAAGATTGTGACACATTTATTTTTAGTTTTTTAGTAAAGGTTTATTGATTGCCTACTATATATCAGGAATTTTGCTAACTCCTAGGCACATTTAATAAGTCTTGCTATATTTTTTAGATATCTTCCAGGAAGCAGAATTTATTTTTAATTTTTTCAATGTAGCATAATTATCTCTTTTGTATTATTTCCAGAGCTAAATAATTTTATAGATTTTGTGTAGCCTCAAATGTATGTGTATGTTTGTGTATAACCACACTTACACATATACTGATGTAGTTTTTATTTTTCTACTAGCTTTTGGGGGGTTGTAAAATCAATTCTTTAACATGATAGCTTCTGAAGTAGAAAACTGTAATGGGAGAATGATATGTAAAGAATGTCCTAAAAAAAATACCATATTATGATACCCAAAGTAGTTGAAAAGTCATTGACCTTCAATTAAAAATAGTCTGCTGACAAACTCAGTAAATTCAGCATCAAATCAGAAAATTCACCCGGCCGGCTTGGCTCAGTGGTTGAGTATCAACCAACCTATGAACCAGGAGGTCACGGTTTAACTCCCGGTCAAGTTGCGGGCTCGATCCCCAGTGTGTGGGGTGTGCAGGAGTCAGCCGATCAATGATCCTCTCTCATCATTGATGTTTCTGTCTCTCTCCCTTTCCTTTCCTCTCTGAAATCAATAAAAATATATTTTAAAAAATGTCAAGGCACAGGCGTTGCTGTTTAATTGCTTAGCTAACTTCAGGCCTGGAAGTCAAGGCCATTGTGTGCTGGCCATCAGCATCCTCGCAGGCGCTCGGGTCTGCAGCCAGGATCTCATTATCTAATTGTTGCCTTGGAGTCCTGCATGCCAGGAAGAAGCTCACTTGTTAAAAATTGTATTGTGAGAGTGTTTTAGCTGACTTGTTAGCAAATTAAAAAGGCAATAAAGGAGATAGCTGTGTTCTTTTTAACCTGCTTTCTTTTAGACCTCAAAGCGCTAGAAATAATGAAGCCCCTTAATGAAAGAATGGAGCCGTAAACTCATATTCATGCCCATATTGAATGCCATGGTCTAGGTGTTTTGACAGAAGATTCCTCATTTAGTCCTTACTTCGATTATGTACAGTAGAATTATTTCCACTTTCTTCAGCTGAAGAAACAGGCCCAGAGGATTAAGGAGGTTTGCCCAGACCCATAAATGACACAGCTAAGATACAAGCAAAGGCACAGCTAGCTCCGGTCTAAACAGTTCATCTTGGATATGGTCTGACTGTCAAATCCTTTAGCTCAGTGGTCGGCAAACTCATTAGTCAACAGAGCCAAATATCAACAGTACAACAATGGAAATTTCTTTTGACAGCCAAATTTTTTAAACTTAAACTATATAGGTAGGTACATTGTTATTAACTTAATTAGGGTACTCCTAAGGCTTAGGAAGAGCCACACTCAAGGGGCCAAAGAGCCGCATGTGGCTTGTGAGCCGCAGTTTGCCGACCACTGCTTTAGCCGATATGGTAGACCTATGGAGACCACTGAGGAGCAGCATGGCCCTCTGTCACATGAATCTGCCATAGGTGTTAAAATGTGAGTACTCCAGCCCTGGCTGGTGTGAAGTGTCAGCTCCTGCAGGGTCTCCAGTTCGATTCCCAGTCAAAGGCACGTACCTGGGATGCAGGTTCCATCCCTGCCCCAATAGGGGCACGTGGGGTGTGTGCGGAAGGCAACCAATCTATGTGTCTCTCTCACATCAGTATTTCTCTATCTGCCTCTCTCTCTCTTTTTCTCCCTTCCCTCTCTTCCCACCTTCCTCTCCTTCCCTCCCTTCCACTCTTATCCTCGGGTGGGGATTAAACAAACAAAAAAATGCAGGCACGCTAGTTACTCTAACAAGGAGAATGAGCAACTCTAAGATTTTTTTGGCTGATCCTGTAAAATGAAAGAGATGAGGAAAAAGGTGGGATTTAAATTAAGTCAATTAAGGTAAACATTTGTCAAGATAAACTGCAGGTAATTACTGGGAAGGAAGTGTGACTGACTCTCTAACCTAGCAAGCAGCTTAGGGGAAATGGCTTATTTTGTGCGAATGACGTCAGTAGTACTTATGAAGCCCAATACTCTAGAGTGAAAAGTGAAAAAATGCAAAATGACAAGAAGAGCCTTAAATGTGACCATCTCCAGACAGTAGCCGCGTCTTTCAGGAAGGATTGTTCCGATGCTCTGTGGCCTGAGGGAGCTGGCAGAGTGGAAGATTCTCTGTGCTGTGAAGCATTGTAGAGTCTGCATGGTATTTAGCACTCCATAAGGCACATTGATGGATATTTTGTTCTCCCCTCTATGCCATTAACCTTGCTCATTTTTTGGGAATAATGACCTTCTGTCCATCTTCGAGGTTCTCACCACACCCCTTATATCCCTCTTATTAGAAGGTGCTAAATACACATTTTAAATTTGTATTTATTGATGAGACAGAAAGAGAGAGAGAGAGAGAGAGAGAGAGAGAGAGAGAGAGACATACATCAATTTTGCTGTTCCACTTATTGATGCATTCATTGGTTGATTCTTGTATGTGCCCTGACTGGGGATTGAACCTGTAACCTTGACCCTTGACGTACCAGAACAACACTCTAACCAACTGAGCTACTCAGCCAGAGCTGAATAAGTTTTGAATGCATTATTTATAGGCAACCAGATGGGCTAGTAGGTTTGTCTATGGATGAGGCATCCTATAGGTTTCTGCATAATAGGCAAGTTACTTAGATACCCTGGAATAAAAATGACCTCTCCCAGGAGACCTGTGCTCTTGGGATCGGTCATTCTTTGAGGACCAATGTTAGCTCCAGAACCAATGTGAAGGAAGATGAACAACCAGCACTCCCAGCCAGCCAGACGGGGAGAACTGGTTCTTCATTATCTGTTTTTCCCAGCAGAGTTAGACATCCAATTCCATAGTTTCAGAAATGCGGTTTTCACCTTCTTTGCCATCTCCCGGTAGAGGTAACTGTATAAAAGCCCTAATCTACTGAAGCCATCTATAATATTAAAAGTGTAATATGCTAATTAGACCTGACAGCCGAACAACCTTCCGGACGTCCTTCCGGATGACCTTCTGTGGCTGCAAGGGCTGTGGCAGCCGCCGTGGCTGTGAGGGCTGAGCCCCTTGCATGAATTTCGTGCATTGGGCCTCTAGTTCTAAACGAAAACAAATGCTACAAGTCATTTCTAATTTCAGGTAATTCTGAAACTAAACTCAGTAAATATCAGCCTTTAGGGTGTTAATCTAAATTTTCATCCTTATTGTGAGATTTCCCAAACAGGATATGAAATACTTTTCATCGTCCCTTATGCACTTGCTTTTGGTCTCTGCCGTGTTAATTTGTCAAATTGCAGGATAGTCACTGTTTTCAAGGTGGAGGTTTTACCTGAGTCTTGGAGCCTCGTGAGTGTAGCCCAGCGCACAGTGGACCCCGGTATTTCCCTGAGGACCCTGCAGTGGAGGATGCCCCCCAGGGCCCCTCAGGTCCCTGCGGAGGCCAGCTCCCGGGAGAGGGCTAGAGCACACAATAAAAATAGACACAGTGAGCGCCGACACCCCAGTCATTCTAGTTCTGATCGTGCTCTTGAGATCCTGTGGGAAATATATCACAGCCTAGGGACCCACTACTTTTGACATTGGTGTTTTGTTTTATCTTTGTTCTGTTTGTTTTGTTCTTAACCAGGATTATTTATGGAAAGTAAAAGGATATTTCTCCGAGTAGCTCTCAGATGGAATAGACATGAGACATGGGTCAATTGAGTGCAGTTGAAAAAAACAAACAGATCTATAGAATATTTTTCTGATGATGTTATAGCAAAAAAAAAACCTTTTGTTAGCCCTCCCCCATTTCTTAATCATGTATGGTAGGAAACGTTATCCTGTTATGCGTAAAACAAATGCTAACAGTATCTCCAAGAGCTCTTTTATATCATATGTCTTGCAGGTTATTTTAACAGTAAATATTAGACTACCACATAATCAAGCAGTCGAAACCGCATCCAGTGAGCTGAGAGCTAGGTGACAGCTGAAAATGGGGTTTAAACTACATGTGTTTCTTGCCTAATCAGTTGGTTTAATATCCTGTCTGCTTATCTTCGCAAAGGATGAAACTCATTTAAAAGCTCCCCTGTGGAGTCTTCAGAGAGAACCCTGGTACATTATCATCTCGTGGCCTCCAGGACACTCGGAGGGTGGATTGTACACCTCTCGAAAATTGTTTAATGCTATTCTCTCCTACCACTCTCTTACAAATTAATTTCTCACATTTTCCCTTAGCTAAAATCAGGGGTCATTTACCTAAACCAGTTTTTAATGATAGGTCTTCCTGCCCACTCAGAAGGAGTTTACGGAGTGCCTGCCAAACTCGCCTAAGATTGTAATGGATGTCTCTGAGGGGTTTGGAATAAATGTGCTTGCTGAGCCCAACTTCTGGGATTCGTTCCAATATATTTTATTTGGTTTAATCTTTTTTGTAGTGAAGAATGATAACATTACTGGTTTCATAAAATGTTATATGCTTTAAGAATAAATCAATGCAGAAAAATAAGACTTGAAAAATAAGCCTCAATCTATCATCCAAAATAATCTCTCTCAGTGTTTTATAAACAGATTTGACATCTCTTCATGTGTAAGTCTAGCCAGAGGTCATCACTGAGAAACTGTATTATGCCATTTAAATTAAAAGTATAAAATTTAAGTAAGCCCAGGCTGCCTACTAAAAAAGAACAGAAGTAAAATTTAAAAAGAGCATTGCTAAACATTGCCACGAGATCTATTTATTGCTAAAAGGTCTCTCCAAAGGTATTAAATAAATGAAAAACTGGAAGAGGAGTAATTATCTTTTTTAAGTATTCATTTAACATTGGACAGTATATTGTAAAGGACAGGGAAATAATTACACGCGTAGCCCCTCCTACCTCCATGTCTTGGTTAGTTTTATTATTTTTTTATGCATCGTTGTTAACATTTATATTCTGTTCTGCAGTCAGCATTCCCATAGTTCATGACCCCGGTACTATATTTCAACGGATTCAGTGCTCCCTGGTAGACTCTCTACATGGTTTTTCATGTGTGAAGGCTATGTGGATCCTCCTCATAGAAGGTGTGATTTTGACCTCAGATACACGTGTACCCCTTAAACTTCGCTCTTGGAAAGCCTGTGTTTCTTCTCCGAGCTCTTTCAGAACCTTCCTCTCGGTTCCTTTGAGGCAATGAAGCGCTCTTTTCATTCTGAACTCCTTCTGTATTTTCCTCTGGTCCCACGCGCTCTGGTCTGCCCTGGTGTGTGCTCCTGCCCCTGTGTGACCGGTGTGTCTCGGGGTTTGTGTGTTGTGTGTAAATCCTGTGTGGGTCCCTTCTGGGAGTCTGAGTGTTTCCGCCAGCGTTCTACCCGCTGATCCACGAGAGCACCGACTTCTGCAGCCTCTCCTGAGACTGGTGCTCTTCCAAATCCCTTTGGTCAACATAACAGAGACGTACCCTGGCCCTGTTTGGACACAGGCCCATGGTTTTTATCCTGGAATCATCCTGGTGCTCCTATAGCAGAGATTCTCACTGTGGCTTCTCTTCCTCCTCCCATGGCCCTCAAATACTTGACACTCTCTAGTGTCGGGAATTAGACACTAAAATGACTGCATCTTTCCTTCCTGTGGATACTGTAGGGAGACGAGGTACCAGCTTTAACAAGCTAGGGCAATCAGATATAATTGGATTGTCCTTAAGCCAGTTAGGAGTAAGTGCATGAGGAGAATTAAAAAGGAATTAAACATTCTCTGTGGCAGCAAATTTAGCAAGAGTTTCATCTGTTCTGTTTTTGTTCCAAAATTATGAAACATGCTTTTGCTTAAATGGACATCTTTGAAACAGGTCTTTTGGTGTTGCCATAAAAGACCATGTACAGTGGGGCTTGACTTACGAGTGTCCCGACTAACGAGTTTTTCGAGATAGGAGCCGGTCTCTTGGCCGATTTTTTGCTTTGAGTTGCGAGCTAAAATTCGGGTTACGAGCCAGCTTCAGATACCCCACCGCTAGTTGGCGCAGCGAACGTCACAGTGAACGCCACAACATCAGCCCAGCATCACGTGTCTCACTCGTTCACTTTAAGATTTGACATACGAGTAATTTGAGTTACAAGCTCCGTCATGGAACGAATTAAACTAGTAAGTCAAGGCCCCACTGTACCTCTCTGGATCTTTTTCCCACTCTGATATTCTTAATGATTTTGAAGCAAACTAAACAGTAACCAGCAGCATAATCCATATTTCTCACATGGCTCATAACATGTATTTCAAAAGTGTTTCAGATTTCTCTTTTCTCCAATGCCCCCTCCCAATCAGAATTACTGTTGATAAGTGACTCCAGTTTCTTCATATTGAGAATCTCCAGGCCATAAAAAACAACTAAGCAAATGCCTTCCCTATATTTTCAACATTTCTGCCTCTAGGTTTTACCTTTGCCTCTGATAAAGGTAAGCAGCTTCTTCCGTATTCTCTCCCCGTGGCCTTTCTGTTTTAATTGTCAAGTACTTCAAACAGAGAGAAAAATACAGAAGCTAATGAAGCAGACATGTACACATCCACACCGTGACTCAACAAACATTAGGAGTTTGTGAGATTTGCTTTAGATGTTTAAAAGATAGATACAACTTTGTACTTTTTGTGTTTATAAGTGAGATTGGCCAAGAAATTTTCTCTCCTTCTGTCTTTATCCTTACTTTGGAATAAAGGTTATATGAACCTCATAAAGTGAACTAAAGCACATCCTTGCATTGCCTAGTCACTGGGACCTGTATAATATGAAATAATGGGAAAGTTTGTTGGTGTCCTGGTAAAATTCATCTTCAGAGCTATTTCTGATAAGTGCTTTGTGTGTATGTAGGGTTTCCTATTTATCCATTTTTTAAAAGATTTTATAAATTCATTCAGGTTTTCTATTTTTAAGTTGAATTTGAAAGTTTATAAACATAACAGTTTGTCTGCAAAGATACTGGCTAAAGTCATAGTATTACTTGTGCTTTTTAAAATCTATATATAACTACTTTTGCCTTGTAAACCTATAATATATCTCAAACTACATGCCTACCTTTCATTCCATTCATGTTCATTGATGCTATCTCTCTAGAGGTATGCCTGTTTTATTAGTCTAATAAAAGAAAAATTATTTTGTCCTTTTTTAAATTTCATGAATGCCTATCTTAATTTTTAAATTTTTCGTATTTTTCTTTCTCAAGTTTTTATTCTTGGGTTCATGTATTAACTTCTTGATTTGTACCTTTAACATGTGAATTTTCAGTATTTTTTCCACTCTCTAATATATACAATTTGCCTTTAAAACCTATCGAGCTTCAATTTACAAATTTTAACATTATCATTCAGAATCAAAATATTTTGTAATTTTTGTTGCAATTTTTCTCTTTAATTTATGAAATATTTAGAAATGTGTTTTTGAATGTGCAAGTACATAATGGGTATGTGAGGACTGAACAGTTGCTGTGTTCGTGTTATTGATACCTACTTATATTTCTTTGTGAAAAGAAAGATGAGGTTTTATATTATTCTCTAGTATTTGTTGAGACTCACTGGTCAGTTTTTTGGTTTTGTTTATGTTTGTTTTCTTACTGTCCCTTGAGTGCTGACAAAAACATTGCTTTCTCTGAAGGGCTCCGTGCAGTGCCCTAGGTTAAATTCATCGGTACAAGATGGATTATTGAGTTGCTGATGTCCTCTGTATTCTTAAGACAAGTTTTTTGTCTGATATTGCAATTTCCGATCAAATATCTTAAGACTTCCCACTCGCATTGTATAATTCCAGTTTCTCTTTTCAAGTATCTCAGTTTTAGATTTTGAATGCCACCCTATTTAAATAGATGCAGGCTTAAGGTCAATATATGTCCCAGTGAATTATTTCTTTTACACTTAAGAAATGATCTTTTCATGCCCAATACGTTTTGTTTTGTTTTTACCTTTGACTGTCTTGTCTGATGTTAATATTGTAGTATTGCTTTTTTTGTTGTTTTGAATGTCTGCCTAGTATTTCTTAGTTTATCTCCTCATTTTTATCCATTCCATGTGATTTTTAGTTTAAATATGTCTCTTGTAAGCATCATATAATTGGGTTGTATTTTTAAATCTAAGGCAGACATTCATTTATATTTGTTTTGATTGTGTTGGGCTTAGTTTTTAAAAAGTTCTCCTCCTTTTATACCTTCCATTTGATTGATTGAGTTTTCCTCCCATGCATTTATTTTGAAGTTATGAGTTTCCCCCCTGACCCCCAGTGGGTACCTATAGAGTTTTAACAAAGTCAAGAACTAGCCTGTTTCTCTCCTGTTCCCAAAACATGCCAGGGTTTTACAGTATTCTCAGTCCAATCACACCTTCCCATCCCCTTGCGATGATTCTCCACTATTGTATTTCCACTTGTTTTAACACTCATTAGTTATTAGTATTTTTTTCACCATTAAGTATATTTGGACTTGTTTCTGTTAGTCTTTTAGTTGACACATTGCTTTTGCTACTTGCTCATTCTTTCTTCTATTTAATTTATTTGTTAAGAACATTTACTGGTTATTTTAGCAAAATTCTCTAAGGGTTAGTTTCCATTTTGGATACTGAAAATGTTCTTGTGTCATTGCCATTTTGAGAGACTGTTTTCAATGAAATTCTAGATTGACACTTATTTTCTCTTGGCCCTTTGAAGATATTTCACTGTCATCTATTATCTGTTGAGGATAAGGTTTCCATCTTATTGTCATCCCTTTTGAGGTAATCTATTTTTGTTTAAAACTGTTTAAGATATTCTTTTCTTTTTTTTGATGTTTTGTGATTTCAAAATATCACATGGATATTTGTCCTTCAGAGTTGGAGTCTTGCTTTATCTGAGGACTCATCATTTTTTTTCAATTCTAAAGATTTCAGCCATTAGCTCTTCAACTATTGCTTCTCTGCCACCTGCTGTATGTTTTTATTCTGAAACTCATACAGATATGCACTCAGACTACTTATTCCATTCCCTGTATTTCGTTCTCTATAGTGTTTTTTTACTCATCATCTTATGTGCTGTATTCTAGATATTTCACCAACTCTATATTTTATTTAATAACTAGAGGCCCAGTGCACGGATCCATGCACATTGAAAGGAAATTAATTAGAAGAAATATTTTAACATCGCTACTTGCCCTTTCTCTATAATAGAAGTGTCAACCAAATTCACAATCGACAATGACAGATCGAAACACGCGTGTGATTGGCGCCAGCGAGGGCTTTATATATGTGTGTGTGTATCAACACGAAGCAGGTCATTATTGTAGATCATGCAGGGAGAACAAAGGGTAAAATATTTAACTGCAGCAGTGTTTGACTATATTCTGCACAGTGAGAAAACCTGAAGTCATTTTTAAGGTCCACCATTTCTTACTTCTTTTCAGTCGGGTCAAGTTTCTAAGCTTTCTAAATCTCCATTTTCCGGCTAATGAAAAGAAAATAGGATTCTAACCAGTCTCCTACTACTTCAGGACTTCTGTGAGGATCAAATGAGATGAGGCATGGGAAAACGCTTCACAGACATTTGGTTAAAGTGTAAAATATTTGTACCTGGCTACAAAGCAAGTCATGTTCCTGGGCTGAAGAAACTCCAAGGAGGCTAGTCACTAGGGAGAGGAAGCCACGTTGCTACGTGACGTCATTAACCGGCGCCCCCAGCGACCGTTTCGGGCTGAGCTGGGCTGTGGGCCACATTTTGCGTCATGGGGTCTTGGCAGCATTAGCTGCGATTTGGTGGAGTGTCGCTCCAGGGTGGTGGCAGGGCCTGTGTCCCACTTGGGGGAAGCTGAAAGTTGCTTTGTGGGCACCAGCTCCACGGTGCCGTTTCTTTTTAAATGGCCAGTGTGCATCATGGCAGCTCCTGTGTTGAGTGTCTGCCCCCTGGTGGTCAGTGCACATCATAGCTACCGGTTGGATGGACATTTAGGCGTGCGCGTGCGTGTGTGTATGTGTGTGTGTGTATTCTTTCTTCTGTGTTCTTTGAATTTTTTTTAATTTTTAAAGAACTAATTTTCTTAGACTTTTATATGGTCATATTTCAAATGTGTCTTTTTTTATCATAGTGTCCTGTTTTTATATAATGTTTTTTGTTCCTTCTTTTGTCTCTAATTGTTTAAAACAAAGGCCAGCAATTTTTCTATCAGAGGACAGAGAGGCAATGCAGTAGGCTTTGCAGGTCATGTGATTTCCGTCACAACTATTCAACTCTAAATTGTAATGCAGAGGTAGACCTAGGGAATCTAAACAGTTGGACTGGATATAGCTCAGAAGCTGTAATTTATCAACAAATGATTGAAAATGCACTCTATTAATATCACATTCAAATGGTTCTCTTAACTCAAGTAGCTAAGAGTGGAAATTCTTCTGTTTGATGCATCAGCTGACTGCCCCTCATGGTAGGTTACTTTCTTGTGTCAGTATTTCCAGTTGAGACCTCTATATATGGCCTCCTGTTGGAGGCCAGTGCGCCTTGCGTTGTAGAATTATCCTTCAAAGCATACTGGCTTTGCAGACCATGCAGCTGATATTTTTATAAAGGATTGCTTTATACATTATTGCTCTCAAAATACCCTGGATAAGAGTCTTCTGAAATAATCCAGTGCTTGGTGCTCTACCTGACACATGGGGACCACAGAGCTATTGATGCTACCCGTATCTCTATTAAATTCCCAGCACTATTATTATTCATTCTGTGTATTATAGAATGTACAAATATTGTACTTGCTACCACTTATGCTCCCCAAATTTTTTAAAAATTCTGGTGAATTGGAAGAACATAAAGTACTTCTTTATCTAGAACTGGTGCTCCTTTGAGACAAAAATATGGACGCATTGAGTGAAGGATGCATGATGAAAATTAAAGACAACTTAGGCAAATAGGAACACAAAGAAGCTTTGAGATTTCCTTCTGAAATACCATTTTTAAAAGGGGTAGAATTAAATATATTCATGAACCTATATGTGTACATATATGTGCTCGATGTATACGTATATCTGTGTGTACACGTGCATGATGTTTCCAGTCCGTAGTAAACGCATGCCTCTTGCTCTTTATCACAGGACACTTGAAATGGACCAAAGCTGAGGACATTGACATAGAAACGCCAGGATCTATTCTTGTCAACACTAACTTGAGGGCATTAATCAATAAACATACGTTTGCTTCCTTACCTCAGCATTTTCAACAATACCTCCTGCTTTTGCTCCCAGAAGTGGACCGGCAGGTAAGTGGAAGTTTAGACACTTGATACGAGTCACTAGTTGTATTTATAAAGTGGCAAGTCTCTTCTCAAAGATGACTGATAAGTGGATGGACCGTTTTTGTAATGTTACAGTGTATTTATGTAATTTACATGCTTACCGCTAGCATTGGTGTATTTGTTTCATCTGCCAAAACAAAGCCATTTTTTATTATCAGGCGTGAACCAATCCCAATTGTAAGATACAGCACATTGCAATAAAGTGAAAACAATAGACCTACCCACCATGGGAAGGGAAAGCAAAGAAATCAAACATTCCACCATCAAATACATCGTTGAAGTAGCTGCTCCCTGCCCGGAGGGAATAGTGAAGTGCAGCAATAAAAAGCCAGGGCTTCTAAGAAATTATGTAAATGTTTTTATTCTCAACTCTTTCCAAAAAGCATTTAAAATTTATGTTTGCAGTTGCCTTCTGAGAGTCTATCATCATGAATACGATTGCCTATAAATAATCACCTTTTATCTTTCTTTTAGTACAACTGGAAATGCTTTAAGTGTAGTTTAGTATTTTTGAAAGGCCTCCAAAATAAGGAAATGCAAAGATAGACCCACAATAGCAGGCATCAGTCATCTTCTAACGCTGTTTCCTTAGAAAAGGCAAACAAATTCATCACATAAGCTTTTATTAAATCTCACAAAAATTATTAAATGGTAAATAGGAAACATTTCCTTGTGATTCTTATTTCAATAAATTTTGACACTGTATATTGTTTCCAGTTGATGGACATAGTGTGTGCATATTTATGAATTTGTATCTCAAAATGAATTCGTATCTCAAAATGATAGGTACCTCCATAGATTGAAATGGGCGAGATGGATTCAGTATTTTCACATTACTGTGAATATTTTTTTTAGCTTTTTATTTGATTCTGTTTCTACTAACTTATCTCCTTTCATACATATTTAAAATTTGTTGAGCCATCTAGTTTTCTGTCATTCCTATGGATCTCTTTGGTAGAGATTATTGTTCATATCTGGAAAAATATTATTTTCATTTTGGGAAGATTTGTGTTTGGAAGTTTGCCTTCATTCTATAAAAATTGTTTAATATTTATGAAATCAATGATTACATACACTCGAGTTAGATACATCAGCTATATTTCTAAATAATCAAAATATGAGATAGAAACAGATAAGCTTTAGGGGAAGGCAGAAAGTATATTGAGCTTTCATATGCAGAAGGAAAGAATCAGAGACAGATTTAAGATTGGGCCAAGAAATATGGGCAGAATTTGAAAATAAATGACAGAAGGTGAAAGGTTCAGATACAAAATCAAGAGCTAACTTTGTGGGAGACTGGACTTTAGGTGGAACTGTGCCAATGAATCTGGAGAGACAAAGCAGAAGTTGATTTTGGGAGATTCTTGCATATGAAGGCTAAGAGGTCTTGGAAAGTGTTCTCCCTGTGTTTGCAGTGCGAAGCCATAGAGGGCTTTTGAGCAGAGCTAAAATGTACAATATTGTTGCTCTTTAAGCAACTTACTCTGGCAGTACTAAAAAGGAATGTTAGAGATGGGAGGCATGAGGGTGGAAAAAGTGGTTAGAAAGCAATTTTAGTTGTTTCAAAAAGGCAAAATGAGGGCTTGAATTTGGAAAATAACATTGAAATCGAGGAGGAGGATAATGTCATCATTATCTTCATCATCACCCAGTGGGAGCAATTTTACATTTTGTCAAGTAGCAGTTGCAGTAAGATATAGGGAGAAGCTACTGATGACTCTTAGATTTCAAGCTTGTGTGATTGAGAACTGAATGCAGGAATTAAGGAAAAAAATTACTTTTTTTGTGGTGGTGGGGACTGATTTTTTTAGTTACACACTATTTCCCCCACTTCAACATCTGTGTGGTTTATCTTGTTGGCAATTTGGTCTCCAACTCCTAGAATAAGATTTGGCATATGAAGGATAGTCAGTACATCTTTTCAGAATAGAGAAATGACAAGTTGTCCTAGGTTTAGCCAAATAGCTCAGTGAGCCAGGAGGCCAGCCTCAGTAGTTTCTGTTACTCAGCTTTTTCTAGTCGTTGTGAGAAATATAGACAAGCAAGGCACAATACCTGTCCACAAATAACAGTTAGTTCACCAGGAAATTATTTATTCAAGAAATATCTATTGAGCATGTATTATGTGCTTCGTATACATTGCAAAATACAGAGGATACAAGAATGAATCTTCTAGAGCGGTGGTTCTCAGCCTGTGGGTCGCAACCCCTTTGGGGGTCGAACGACCCTTCCATAGGGGTCGCCTAAGACCATCGGAAGACACATATATAATTACATATTGTTTTTGTGATTTATCACTATGCTTTAATTATGTTCAATTTGTAACAATGAAAATACATCCTGAATATCAGATACTTACATGACGATTCATAACAGTAGCAAAATTACAGTTATGAAGTAGCAACGAAAATAATTTTATGGTTGGGGGTCACCACAACATGAGGAACTGTATTAAAGGGTCGCGGCATTAGGCAGGTTGAGAACCACTGTTCTAGAGGAATAACAGAGAAGAAAGACAACCTTGTATTAAAATGCTGTACAATATACACTTTGCTCATTACTAGGAACTAAGTCTTAAAAACTGGGTGGATCTACACCGAATTTAGCATAAGACAGGGGGAAGTAATATAAATGCCAAAATGGCAGAATAAAGAACATCCTCTGAGTGTCCAGAGGATAAAGAACTTCAGTCTGAAAGTAGTACTGGAGATGATCTCATGGTGGAAAGGATGATGGAACCTTGAAGCACTAATAGGTGTTTCATCAGTAGAATCAAGGGACAGTGACTCTTACAGAGGAGGAGTGTGCCACTTACAACGACCTGAGTACCAGGAGATCCAGCAGTTCATTGTGCCTGGATGAGGGGGGAAGAGGTGGGATACTGTGCTGAGGGGTCGTTGGTTGACCACCTTGATGACCTGGTTGCAGACTACGCTCTTGGAACTCTTTCTCAAAGGAATGGGTACCATCAGAGATTTTGCAAATGAGAAATGGCATGCATGGAATAATGTATACAAATATTTTAGTGCCTGGACAGAAAGGAGGGGAAGAAGATCCTAAAAGATGAATAAAATGCAGTCTTCATTTTCCCTTAAGAGCTAGTCGTCCTGTGAATGATGGATGGGACAGGCAGAAAGTTAAGGCTCAGGGATACTGGTTTAGAGACCATTGTAGTAGTTGAAAACAGAGATAAGGGTCTGACCTTGGGCTTTTGGCCTTGAAAGTGAACAGAAAGGACTGAATTCCAGGCATATTTTCAACCCAGACGAGTAGGAAGACATGAGAGATTGCCTGGGAGATGGGGTTGTGAAAGGTCTAGAAGGCAGTGGAGATTTTATCTTGGGTGATTTGGGAGGGCAGAATGGCTCTGTGATCCTATCAGCATTTGGTACCAAGGAATTTAGAGCTCTTCTGTCTCTGTCTCAAGATGAGCAAAACCCTCTGTCCTGCTACCAAACTGCTGATGTTTCAGTTTCGCTTATAGATTTCCCAATGGTAATGGGCACCACTATTTTCTGGGACAGAATCCGATCTCTAGAAAAGGCTCGGGAATGGGAATCTGATTACATAAATTTATTTGAGCCAGTGGGAGGCACTCTAATTATGTGAAATACCTGAGAATTTCACTGGTACAAAAGCTGTCTTCGCATATTTTTTACAACATCTGAGATTCCCAGCTTTCTTGATTCCTGCCTTTGATTTTCCCAGGTTTCTGCCTGATTTCTCCCCTAGCACCGTCCTCCCTGGCCTCCTCCTCTGGACCACGTAAAGCCAGGTTCATTGCATTATGGCATCTTCAAAATACAAGCCAGGCTTCCCATTTCTCCTGTCAGTGCCAACTGTCATTAAGCTAGCCTGTCTGGTATTTTGTTTTCCTATATTTGTACTTTCCTTTCTTTTTAAGAAGGCATTTTTATCTTAGTTTACCTTTTTTATTTACTCCTGGTTGTTTTATAACTTTGTCACACTTCATTTTACTCTCCATACATTATGCTGCAAGAAACAGGAAATCAAACTCCAACTGATTGAAATATAAAGGGGATTTATTGGCTCAGGTAATTAGAAGTGAGAGGTTCGAGTGGGCTTCTGGTTGTTGGTCCTGGTTTCAGTATTTATTAAGGACCCATTTAATTATTATTAGTGAATTAATTTTAAAATCGTCTCCCTTCTTGTTGGCACTATTCTAAACCTGAATCAAAAAATCAAAAAGGGTACTTGCCTCTCAGTTCATATTCATGAAGAAAGTACTTCTATTTCAGTATTTCAAAGAAGACCTGGGATTCACACTAAAGGTACTACTTAGGTCACATGATCACTTCTAAAACAATGATGCTAGCCAAGGCAATGGTCTATGCACAGTGGTTTAAAGCATGCAGGCCCCCTCTTGATCCTTAGAGGTAAAATGGTGCACTGTGGTAGAGGTCAGATATACTTCAGAACTCTGGCTTTTAAGAGGTTCTATTAGAAGCATATGTCATGGGGGTGGGATGGGGAGAAGCTTGCTAGTCAGTGAACAGTGCCTACTGTAGGGGCAGGAATAGGTGTTGAGTTGAGTTTTAACATGTTGGGTTGAAATGCTTCTACTATATCAGTGGTTCTCAACCTTCTGGCCCTTTAAATACAGCTCCTCATGTTGTGACCCAACCATAAAATTCTTTTCGTTGCTACTTCATAACTGTCATGTTGCTACTGTTATGAATCGTCATGTAAATATCTGATATGCAGGATGGTCTTAGGCGACCCCTGTGGAAGGGTCGTTCGACCGCCAAAGGGTTCGCACCCCACAGGTTGAGAACTGCTGTACTATATGAAATGTCCAGAAACGATTATATGTTCAGGTTTGGGGACTGAATAAAATTCAGTGAGTGATAAAATCTACATGGATACCAGTGTCAGCTGTGGGATTTGAGAGACATCATCGTCATCCCAGAGAATACATATATTTGTGAGAGAGTGTAAGAAAGGGTATGGGAAGGAGCCAGGGAATAGATAGAAAATACAAATCCGTGAGAAATCGTCAGTGTGGAGTCACATACAGGCCACAGTGGCAAATGGACGTTAGGAGGTCATTGAGGGATAAGATGATGTCTTTCCTTTGTTCCCTTAGCTCCGTCCTCAGCCTTCTTCACTCTGCCTGGCTCTGGGAGGCTAACTCACGCATGGACTACTGCACCAGGAGGACCTGTGCCTCCTGGGTTTTTGTTTTTGTTTTTGTAATTTTTGAACTAATCATAAACTTTCAGAAAATTTAAAGATACATAGAGGATAAATTTCCATCCCGATGACCCATCCTGTCCCCGCTCCCAGTATATTGTGACACGAAGGTTGTATTTTCCACAAACAAGGATATTCTCTTACATATGCATAATCCAAGCAACCACGATCCGAAATTTAACAGTGATCATTACTACCGTGGGATTCTTCGACTCTATTTCAGTTTAGCCAGTTGTCCCAGTAATGTCATTTTTTAGCGACAAGATCCAGTTCAGAATCTGTCATTGCATTTAGTTGTCATGTCTCCTTATCGCCTTCATTCTGGAACACTTCTTCAGTCGTTCCCTAGACTTTCATGATTTTGACACTTCGGAAGTGTGTGTGATGTTTCCCTGTGATTAGATTCACATGAAGTATTTTGGGGAGGAACGTGATAAATGATGCTGTGTTCTTCTCCTTGTAGCTCTTAAGTGGCACACAACTTTGATTTGTCTCAATACTGATGATGCTCACTTGATCATTTGATGAAAGTGGATCTACCACGCTCCTCCAGTGTAAAGTTACTGCTTCCCTGTGGTAATTAAATCATATTTTACGAGAAGGTTCTTTTAAACTGTGTGAATATACTGCTCTTCTTTAGACTCTCCGTGTATTCACTTATTTATACCTGTATGGTTTCACTGTTTCCTGTTTTCTCAGTAGGTTATTGTGCTTGACTGTCCCGCATTTGGCCACTGGGAGCCTGTTCAAGGGGCTCCTGTGTCTCTAACATTGTTCTTTGAGCACTTTATCACTTTGAAGGTCATCAGGCAGTTCCAGTCTCATCTACATGTTATGTGCCCCAGCCCTGGAATGTACCGCTTGTTTGAGGGGCCATGTTCCCTTTAGTAGAGGATGGTATTTAAAAATCAAGAGTTCTCAAAACATGTGCTCTTCACTGTTAGGGTGTTGCTGTTCCCAGATCTAAGACAGAGTGATGAAATATCTGGATGTATTTCTAAGACAGAGCTAGGACATCTGGGTAGAATATCTATACTAGT
Source organism: Myotis lucifugus (assembly GCF_000147115.1). Classification (NCBI taxonomy): domain Eukaryota; kingdom Metazoa; phylum Chordata; class Mammalia; order Chiroptera; family Vespertilionidae; genus Myotis; species Myotis lucifugus. The sequence continues at coordinate 831,460 of NW_005871141.1, read as the reverse complement.
ATATATAAAAGCCTAAGTCACCGAATGACCGTTTGACCAGTAGCTATGATGCGCACTGACCACCAGGGGGCAGATGCTCAATGCACAGGCATGGAAACATAGAATAGACTGATGAATCTCAGAGGGAAGTAGGGAGGGGAGAGGGCAGGAAGAGATTAACCAAAGATCTTATATGCATACTAGAGGCCTAGTGCATGGATTCGTCAGCCTGGCCTGCAGGGATCAGGCCGAAACCGGCCCGGTGCATGAATCGAGATGGGCCAGACACACCCTAAGCCCTCCCGTGGTCCCTCCCGGGCCCCGATCAGCTCTGATAGGGACTGGGCAAGACAGGCCGGCCCCTGTGGGGGTCGGGCCGAAACCGACAGTCCAACATCTCCCCCAGGGGTCCCAGATTGCAAGAGGGCACAGGCCAGGCTGAGGCACACCACCGGTGCACCAGGCCTCTAGTGAATACATAAAACATGTGTGTGCTCATGTATGGTGCTTGAACACCTTCTTACATCTGTGTCTTGAAAACAAAGAATACCTTATAGAAAAAAAAGGGTGTGAGCCTAGTCACGATAGAGAAATACAACACAATTTATCTCCATGTTTATTGATTATCTCTGTATCTCATGGTTCACCCCAGTGTTCTCCCTCTTCAAAGCTGCCTTAGACTGACAGTGAGGAACCTTAATATACTAAACATCTGATGAGTCCCCTTGTAGGTAGCCAGTCTTCCCCCCTGGTCACCGCACCTCCCCTTGTGGATGGTCTGTTTCCTGCACACGGGCTCTCACCCCCAGGCCGCAGTGGGCAGCCTTCCCTTCCCACTTGACTTCTGACACTCACATGGGCCACTCCTCACGCAGGCGCCGTCCTCACCATGCAGTTTCTACAGCCACTTCCAGGCCTCCCTCCACGTGGACACCTGCCTCCCCACAGGTCCTGGGATTGTTCTCTGGGTCATCCTGGGCCCCCTCCAACTCCTCTGTGGCTCAGAGGCCTGCATTACTTAAAACCTAAGGCCTGAATTGTTCAGGAGGGGAAAAAGAGAAGGCCCCTGGATTCTAACTGGGTTCAGCTTCAGGGGAGCCCAACAGAAGTTTGGGTGAAGGAGGAGGAGTGGGACTGAGCCCCTCATCTGCCCTGTGTGGCCCACACCGCTGCATCCGCTGACCAGCTCCTATCAGAGGGTCCTGCCCACACAGCCCTCGCTATGTTCGGTGAAGCCCTTTGTCCCTTGCCTTTCAGGTCACATACCAGCCCATTATCAGCTCTAGTTCACAGCACTGTCCTCTGTGAACGACGGATGAACAGATTATTCTGACACAGTTTCATTGTGGGGGAGAGGGCTAAGGGACGGCCTGGCTCTAGTGGCCAGGGCAGCCTCAATTGCCTGCCTCGTTAGGCTTTTATTGGAATGTGTATCTTTAGATACAATCAATAGGGTGAGTAATCTTGGGAGGACACATGTGTTTACATTGTCCTCTAGGGAGGGGCATCCAGGGATTAAGCATAAGATTCCAGTAAACACCCGGGGGTCTGCACATGCACAGGCTTGTTTGGAAAGGTCAAGGAATAATTAGGGTCGCCGCCTTCGACACTCCCCTAAGTCTCCCTGAAGTCGGAATTCCGATAAACAGGGCAGGCGGCCTTCCACACACTTCCCTTTTCTCAGAATGTCCTCCTGACAAACTTTCCAACCAAGTCTCCTGTGCTCCCCAACACACTATCTGCCTTCCTGTCCCTCAAACCTAATTCTCTCGGAGCCTCCGTGCTTGCTATCAGCTCTTCCAGAAACGCTCTTCCGGTATCTTCTGACAAGGCCAGCTTGCTCTCACCCCCCAAATTAGTGTCCATGGCATCTCCTCCCAAGGGCTCTCCTCGCCTCCCCTCCCATGGAGCACACCCTCTTTAGTTGTTTTCTGCCTTATTTTTCTGTGTATTTCCTTCCCTGTGCTTTCCTCATGAGAATAGAAGCCCCTGGACAGTAGCTCTGTCTCTTCTGTTCGCTGTGCCTGGCATGTAGTAGGTGCTCAGTAAATGCTTTCTGAATGAATGAATGAATGAATGAATGAGTATAGGCTGGGAAACCACATATTAGGCTAGTTTAGTGTGTCCTGTATACAGAAGAACTTTAACCAAAGCCATTATAGAATGAAAAGGAAAGGCCTGATGTATGAGGCATTGCATTAGTTCATTGGGGGTGCCGGAACGAAATGCAGATTGGGTGGTCCCAAACCAGAAGTTTATTTTCTCACAGTTCTGGAGGCTGCAAGTCCCAGATCAGGGTGAGGTAGATGTGTGTTTAAAGGAAGAAGTGCATATAGTTGAACAGTGCTCTATAGAGTCTCAAAATCTGGTCAGGCTCAGGTAAACGTGGATCAAAAGTCCTCTCCTTGGCTGCATCCCTAATTTAGGTTCAGAATCAAAACCAAAGACACAAGGGGTCGAGCAGCATTGGGCCCTGCCAGTGAGCAGGTAGACTTGTAGCTAGTTCTTCATTCAGTCCCCACGTGGGAACGCTTGTTTAACAAATTTAGTGCTTGGGTTTGAAGCCAGACACACCTTTGTGCTCAGCTCTCTTCAAGATCTGCTTGGAGGATTTCTAGAACCTCCTGGATTATACAGAGCACACCCTGCCTGCTCTAAGGATGTGTACTTTATACACTGTGTCTACACAGAACAATTGTGTGACCTTTTAAAAATCTATGACAGCTGGTGGAATACATTTCAAGTAAAGTGGAGTCATATTTAGGTTTTTATTACACTTTCAAATGGAACATCACTGATGAATAGGTTGTTGTCATTTCTGTCATCGGTATCGTTTCTAAGTGAGGCTCATTTCTGCCTCCATTTGCTGGTATCGGGGCCATCAGGGCTGTTTCTCTAAATACCTACCAGACCATCCCCAACTGCCTCTAAGTAAATGACACCTATTATTTTTATTTTTTTGTCCAAATGGCAATTGCAGCATTTCAATGCATTCTTCCTGCATTTCTATCTGTGTTGCTGTGGTCTGTTCAGTGATTAGCCATGGACAGATATGCACTGTGTAGGAGCTTTGAAATCCTGTCTCGCTCTGTGCTCTTCAGGTTTCTGCACTCACTGGCAATAATGCACATAATTTGAACGGTGAATGTCATTAAACTGAAATGGAACATTTATACAGTCCCCTTTGCAGAGAGTTTTGGACTAGGAAAATGAATGCGTGTGTCAGACATTTTAAAGCACGCGGGGGTGTGATTTATTGATATCTGTTGGCACCAGTGTGTATATTTAAAGAAGTCACGCAGCCTTTATAAATGCAAATGGGAAATGACTTCCCATCTTTTTCCTCGACGGAAATAGCTCAAGACATTTGCAATAATTCAGACGCTTCTTAGAAATTGCTCTATGTACCGTATATATTGATTTAAAAATTATACAGTTATTTCATTCTACAAATAGCGTATATAATGAAATGTCAATTTGCCTAACAGATTATAAAAATTCAAAGGTATTAAGGATATGAAAAAATACTAGGATCTTAAGCCTTTAGGTAAAAGTAAGTGTGTGCTTGAGATGTAATTATTTTAATGGGACTGACACTCGGGCTTTTGCCCGCGTCTGAAAGCATATCTGAAGGTACTTAGGAAAGCCAGCGTTCCCTCCAGCCCCAGCGGCTTCCCGGGGATGGTCAATCATTCAGGGCCAGAGATGTCCTTTTAGACCCCGCCTGGAGATCTCCATTCCTGGCATTTGGGCTTTAAGCTTATGAAGGGAAGCGACTTCATTTGAATAGTATTCATTTCTTAACTAACTGGATCGTGAACCTCGAATCCTGTTTGTCGGTATCTACTTCAATAAATGTCAAATGATGAATCAACTGGATTGGATTACAGATGAACAAGTCATTGCATGTAATAGGCAATCAGACCAACAGAGCTCATTCCAGCCCTGTACACGGAGGAGCACACGCTCACTTAAGCCAGGGAGCACCCCATGCTGTGCATTACACTACTTCTTCCTCTTTTATATTGGGCTCCTGAGAGGGAGTGTTTGATCAACAGCCACCCCTCCCATATTGGATTGTTACATATGTAATATTGGCATTTCATATTTACACTAGAGGCCCGGTGCACGACATTTATGCACAGGGAAGGGGGCGGGGAGTCCCTCAGCCAGGCCTGCACCCTCTCACAGTCTGGGAGCCCTCGGGGGATGTCTGACTGATGGCTTAGGGCCGCTGCTGCGGAGGCGGGAGAGGTTCCTGCACCAGCCATGAGCCCCCTGGTGGTCAGTGCGCATCATAGCGACTGGTTGTTCCACCGTTCGGTCGATTTGCATATTAGCCTTTTATTATATTGGATAATTACCTTTGCTATCTTATATAGGTAACTTAATAATATATGTACATGTAACACTCAACTGTCAGTTTATGTGAGCATGGAGAATAAGGAACTTTAACCTCGTTTTATCAAACAAATGACAAATGATTAGAATAGGAGGAAGGGAGTCGTGCATGGGGCAGATTATATGTAAGTGTCTGTCACTGTAATAAAGGACATTCTTGAAGTGTGTCCAGCACAGCCAGGGGTGAACCTGAGGAGAGGTGGTGAAGGATTAAAGAAAACAGACAAGAGAATACAGTTGGGGCCAGGTGCATCACTGTGCCTGGATGAGGGAACAGTGACACAGTCCATAAGCCAGAGCTTTATAGTCAGAGCACACAGCAAAACAAGGGTAAGATGTTCACAATGTTCTTGCGAGTTTCAAATCTGCTTCTTTCCTGTTGTCGCCATTCTCTGAACTCTATCAAGCTTTGTTTAAGGCAGCACTTGCTGCATCCCCTGCAGCCCACATCCTTTAGCTACCTAGGACTGCAGGGTCGGATTATAAGGTCAAGCTTACAACCATAGCCTTTTGGCTATAATTGTGCTGGGAGGGCAACCCTCCAAGCTGGGGCTTGTATGTGGCTTTGCCACAAGTCAGTCCAAGGCTTGAACTTGTCCAAACGCTGTAGCCACTCTCCACAATTCTAATGCCAAGGTCACCAGGGGCCTTTAGGAACAGGTGTCATGCAGTGGCTCACCCCTAAGTCAGGCTCAAGGGTAAGAAGGAAGAAAACATATTTCCTTATTAAATCACCTTTAGAACTCCTAGTAGGTGTGACACACTCTTCAAAAATAGTTGCCTGAGAAAATCCTTGGGTTCCCTTTGCACCATTTATTAAAGATCATTGTCAAGGAATAAAGAGTCAGCTGTAAGCTTGAAGTGAATGCTGAAGTAATGTCTGAATGTTTGGACTAAGGTGGTGCTTAAGTATGCATAGTCAAGTCTCATTATTCTATTTCTTTATTAGTCCTGGAATCCTGTGAGGAATTTCTGCAGGAGATAATGGCTGCGGGGGGCGGGGAGGGAGGACGGATTGAGCTAAGAGGTTACTAAAATGAAAGTGGGTGCCTGGAAAGATTGGGATCTGACTGAAAGGACTGTAGGTTTCCCCCCACAAAACCAGCTCTGAGTGGGCAGGGCCAGAGGCAGGGTGAGCCACAGTGGAGCGCATCTCTGCCAGGCTCCTACTCGGGAAATGTTGCTTAGGATTTAGCCTCTAAGCAGAGGGTACACTGCAGAAAATGCTCCCGCCTTTAGTGGCTAATGGGCTGCTTGTGTTCTGTGTCCAAAGGCTGGCTGAATGGTTAGCTAAAGGGAGGCCTAACCTCACCGATGGATCCTTAAATATATGGTTCAGACAGTCTTTTTTAAAGAATCCATTCCTACTCCTCACAAGTGCCAGACCTTACTTGGGCAGAGAGCATCCATGGAGCAAACATACACCGTTTCCTGATCCCTTATCTGAGCCTGAAAAACATATACAGGGTCCAAGAGTTTCTGGTGGAAACCATCTCGATACCTAATACAGACGCAACACCTGCTGCTCTGAGGACAGAGGCATGGCCGCCATCACAGTCTTGCTGGAGGTCTCTTCGTTCCTTTTCCTCATCTCTCATTAAACCATGATATGTTCCGTGTCGTGAGTGTGTACAGTATTCTTCCTGACAGGAGAGCACTTTTCATGGTAACTTTATCACTATTTGGTGTAGTTTTGTTTATATTTGCTTTGGGGAATGGGGTAGTCAATTTGCACTAGGTTTTCAAATTACATTTGTCATTTGTAAACACTGTGAGCCTACTTCTAAGAGTTTCCTTTCCTTGCTAATCAGTGGAATAAGATGAATGGGCAGTTAGAGGGACTGCACTCAAGGACTTTACAATCTCATTTGGATCACACCCAGCCCTTTGGCTCCATCCCTTGCTGCCTGATCCCTGTATGTTTCAACAATGCCCCGGGGCATAAATGTCTCCATGGTGGGACTCAGTTAAGTCAGAGCTCCTCTGCAGGGCCCTAGGAGAGCACTGCTCTAGCCTCTTTCCCTCTTTTCTCGCTGGTAAATGAGGTGGCCTGAGGGTCAGCTTGCTGCTCTCAGCTACCAGCCTCCTCTTAATTGCTCACCAGCAGAAATTCCATTCCTTTGAAGAGCACCCTTGGCTTGAATTTTTCTATGCTCCATTTAAAAAAGTAGTTACTTTGGGGAGGCCATAGAAGCTCTCTGTTCTCCGGGCTCCCTTTCCGCCTGAGACAAACCTGGAGCCACGTTCCAGAGCTGATGACAGGAGTCATCCTCCGACTTTAGAAGCAGAGCATGGGGTGCAGGTGGCAGCCTCTGTCTGGCCTTCTCATGTTGCCTCTGCTGGGGTGGAACCCTCACCCTACGAGTGAGCTGGAGCAAGAGCCTCCGGGGCCCAGGATCCTTGGCCTGCCACCACCCTCGGGAGACCTGGGGATCGCTGGGTAGAGAAAAAGCACCCTGGCCTCTTGGCTGTGCTTGCCAGGAGTTCAGCCTCTGCAATCAGGGCTGGAGGGGATGGAAATGCTGCTGGCCTGCCTCTCCCATGAGTCTCTGCCTTCCTTACTGGGGGCAGAGGGAGTGGGAGCCCTGCTTTCTGGGCACAACCACCAGGAGAAGTTTCCCGCGGAGGAAACGGTGGGTGGAGGGGGTGGGTTTGGGCTTAAAGTTGCACAGACTCTTGTTGTGGTTACAGAGATTTAGAGGGTTTTTTGAACAACTGTTTGCTCATTGGCTGTATTCCAGAAACTGTAAATGGTGTGTGTGTGTGTGTGTGTGTGTGTGTTTTAATGATTTTCACTATTATGGTTTTTTCACTGAGTTCCTCACATCCCCATTCTGAAAGTGGAGCTCTGCTACCTTTAGGATTTTAATGAAATTTTATATATGGTAATAAATAATTTATTTATAATAAATAGTCTATAAAAATAAGATACTTTTTCTGCTGGATTACTAAAGCATTTATTAAGTAAACCATCTTTTTCACAGAAGTGATATATTAGTAATGCATGGATGTTTTGATATGAGCCATATGTTCATATCAGATAATTTTTTTCAACAAAATTCAGATTTAAATCTTATCTCTACGAACAAAACACCTCAAGAAAACTGCTTTATATTCTCCCTATCATCTTAGATTACATTTTACATTCAGACTTCAAAGAGAAGAGTTGCAGTATTGCAGCTTTTTTATATCACAGAAGGTTGTAAAGAGAGAGTTGTATTAGAATATAGATAATCTAAAAAACAATACATAGAGTTTGACAGATTTCATTAGTAACACCTTTAGCAATTGTTTAAGTACTTTTTCTTCAAAGCAAAATATTTCTTTTGACTGTACATTTAACTTATAGTTACTTTTCATAATTTTGAGGAGTTTATATTTGCTTTGGAGAAAGGGATAATGAATTTATATTAGATTTTCAATGGTGACAGTAAAATTGCACTTTGCAACTCATAACTATTGAGCCTGTTTTTAAGTACCCTTTTTCTTTGGTAGCCACTAGGAATAAAATTAATGAGTGGAAGCGTGTACTCAAGGACTTTACAATCTAGAAGAGTCTGATATACAACCTTTGAAAATAGTGTGAGAAGTTCTAAAACAGAAGAATGCCTTTGAAATGGGGGAGTTCAGAGGTTGTAATGGTACTTAGAATATGTTTCATTTATTTTTCCTGCCTAGAGTAAGTTTGTATCAAAACTTTAGAGATTTGTTTTTATTAATTGATGTTTTAGTGCCAAATTTTGGTTAAGTCTGGTGTTTTGTACATAGAGATAACATTAAATAATTGGTAAGTGAAAGAAAAAATTCATTAATGGATAGCTGATGAAATAAACCATCTTTTATTTCAAGTGGTTCAATTTCTCTGTTTTCTTTCATCTCCTCTTGGGATTGTTTCCAGAAAGTTACTTTTGTACTCTGTGTTTCCATTTAAATTATTCATCTAATGTTTTATCTATTCAGAGATTCCATTGAAAGGAAAAGAAGGAAGCTAGAAAAAAATCTGTTAAACAGGATTGAATAAGCTCTTATTGACACTCAGATATTATTTGATATGTTTTCAATAGCTTAGATATATTTATTATATTAATATAACTCAATATATTAATATACATTTGGTTCTTAATAAATATGGCATATTTTTTGTTTTTTGGGGTATCTTAAATACACATGCATATACTTCATATTACAAAAGGCAAAACAACTTTATTGTGTTTTTAATATCTACTAAATATGTTTCATTGGGGAAGGAAAAAAAGGGGATACCATCCCACCACTTTTATACAGATGCATATCCAAATCCTGAAGATATGCTACATTTTAAAAAATATATGTTTTTGTTGATTTTAGAGAGAGGAAGGGAAAGGGGTAGAGAGAGAGAAATATTGATGAGAAACATCGCTCGGCTGCCTCCTGCACGCCCCCCACTGGGGATCGAGCCCTCAACCTGGGCATGTGCCCTGACCAGGAATCAAACCATGACCTACTGGTTCATGGTCTGATGCTCAACCAGCTGGGTGATATGCTGCATTTTAAAAAATTTAACTGAAAATATTTTCCTTATACCAAATGTGTTTGACAACTTTATTTAAATTTAATGATGTGGCCAATTTAATTATGATAAGCTTTTACTTTTTGTAAAAGGAGCCATATTCAGCAGCAAAGTCATATTTCTACTCGAGATTTTTAAAAACATATGCCACACAACAGATACTTGTAGAAAATGTATTATTTAAGCAAGCTCCCCAATTTACCTTGGCCATTTCTGAGTTAATCAACCCTGAGTCTCTGTTGGTTGTCACATTCATTTTTCTTGCTGGTCTATAGGTCAGCTATTTCTTACAAGGAGAGAGTAATGGAAGGAAAACAGAATTATTTCTTGATTTTTATATAAGTGTTTTTTAAAGTATAACATGCATACAGATAAATGCCCATCCGATAGTTCTGTAGTTTTATGAATTTCTAAAAAGGGGGCACACCCTTGTAACTGGCATACAGATTTTTTTAAAGAGGGACCCTATCCTATTGGGAACTCTTTGTGACTCACTCGAGTAGCAGTCACTCCAAGGAACCCACTACCCCGACTTGTGTTACCATCAACTAGTGTTACCTGTTTTTGAAGTTTATGTAAATGAAGACATTGTGTGAACCCTATTTGTTTCATTAAACTTAATATTGTTAGTGAGATTCACATATTTTGTTGTATGTGGCAGTGGTTAATGTAGTATTCTCATTGCTGTGTAGTAGTCCGTTGAGGAATTATACCATAATTTCTCTATTGATTCTTTTGGTGGATTTTTAGGTTGATTTTATTTTGGAGCTATTTTGAGTGGTATTGCTCCGAACACTTTTTTCTCTATGTTTTTTTGGTTGGCCTAAGAACAAAATATTTGGGTTGATGCCTACAGGTCTAATTGCTGGGTCATAGAATTTGCATATAGTCAGCGTTTGAAAGAAGTATTCAACAGCTTCCCAAAGTGGTTACTCCCATTTCACCGGGAATATATGAAGATGTAGGCTATTCCACATTCTTCCTAGGACTGGATATTGTCAGTGTTTATAATTTTTTATATTTTGGGTTTAATTTGCATTTCTCTGATGACTAATGCAGTTGAGCAACATTTTATATGTTTGTTATCAAAACATATTGGTGACTGCATCTAATATATAGATCAGTTTAGGAAAAAATTAAAACTTTTACCACATTGAATCTTGTAATCCATTACAAGATTCTATTGTAGTTTGTTCTTCTATTTATGTCTTCTCTAATTTCTCTCAATAATGTTTGATAGTTTCCTTAGGTAAGGTCTTATACATCTTTTAATAGATTTGTTCCTACATATCTGCTCATTTTTGCTGCTATTCTAAATTATTTCTATTTTTTGTTGATGATATAGAAATACATTTTTGTATATTGATTTTTCCCAGTGAACGTGCTAATTCACCTGTTAATTATAAAGTGTATAGTTTCTTTTGGATTCTCTGCATATGCAATTATATTGTTTATAACAATTACAGCTTTGTTTATTCTTTTAAAATGTTGATATCTTTATTACATGATTTCACTGCATAATATCTTCAGTACAGTTTTGAATAGAAGTGGTAATAGCTTCCATCTGTATCTTGTTTTCAATCTCATGGATAAAGATTGTATTGTTTCATTTACTAGTATATTCAGGAAGCTTAAATGTACATTTTTTAAAATAGAAGCTTTTTATCATATTAAGGATGTTTTATACTTTTTCTAGTTTTCTGAGTTTTAATCGCAAATTATATATTCTGCATCTATTAAGATGATTGTTTTCTCCTTTATTATATTAAAATGGTTAATGACCAATTTCTTTTCAGATATTAAAGAAGATGTATATTTCTGGAATAAACAAAACACATACATAGAAAAGGCAATTTGCTAATATTTTGCTTAGGACTTTTACATTTATGAAAGAGGAAAAACTTGGCCTATCATATTCCTTTCTGATCATGTTTTGTCAGGTTTTGCTTAGTAACAGTAATGCTGGCCTCTTAAAATCACTCAGTGAATGTTCTCTTTGGTGGGGAAATTTGTATAAGATTCTTGATTTTTCAAAATGGAAATCTAGGCCTGGAGATCTCTATGTGGAAAGCTTTTAATTGCAGATTCAATATCCTTAGTAGATGTAGAACTTCTTTTAATTTCAGTCATTTTTATTAATTTTGGTTTTTGAGAGTTAAAAAAATTAACAGTTCCATTCAAGTATAGTTGACATAAAATATACTGCGCACATTGAAAGTGTGCAAGTTGATACATTTTGACATACGAATACGTACACCAAACCAGTCTTACAGTCCAGATAATGAACAGATTCCTCACCCCAAAGAATGCCCTCATTTCCTGCTCACGTCTAAACCATAGTACGCCTTCCGATCCGTAAGCATGGTCTGCTCCTTCTTTTCTTTTACTGAGGTCTTTAATTTTCAGGCGTTTTGTAGTTTTCGGTGTTGGGCAGGGCCCCTGTGCTGAGTCATCCTCTGTGGGTGGGGAGTGGGCTGGGGAGGCCTGTCCCGTGCATGACAGACATTTGCCAGCACATCTGGCCTTTGCCCACAAGACGTCAGTAAGACCCCATTCCTCCCTCCTAACAATTGAGAACACTCTCTAGATATTGTTAACTGTGCCCTGCGGAGGCTGAGATCACTGGTGTGGAGGGTCTCACGCATCTTTCATTTGGATTTACTTCTTCCAGAGTATTACCGTATCATTCACACTGATGTATATAGTACCTTTCTAAAATTTATTTTCTATTTGGCACTGATATTTAGTGATAACATTGGTTTTTCTGGATTGCGACCCAACAGCTTTGCTAAATTAATGCTAATAATTATTATCAATTTAGGGGGAAAAAAACTTGAATTGGCGCTTCAAAATATATGATATGGAAATGGCCAATAAACATATGAAAAGGTGCTCAGCCTCATTGGTCATCAAGTAAACACAAATGCAACCAGAATGAAATCCAACCACACACCCAGGAAGATGGCTAGTATTGCAAGCAAACATAAAAAAAATTAAAAATGCATATATGTGTGTGTGTGTATATATATATATATACACACACACACACATACACACACACACACACACACACACACACATATATATACACACACACATATACACATACATATATACAGTATATGCACAATGACAAATGTTGGTGAGGAAGGGAAGCATCTAGAACTCTTGCTTTGGTGGGAGTGTGCAATCACTCTGAAAAATGATTTGACAATATTTTTTAAAGTTGACCCAGCATTTAAATTTCTACGTTTATACTCAATGGCATACCAAAAGACATGAGCAACAATGTTTAGAGCCATACTGTTCATACAACCATAAGATTCAAACTTTGGAAACTACTACAATGCCCATGAACAGCAGAACAGATAAATAAATTGTTGTGTAGTATTCCAGTGTTTGAATTTACCACAATGAGACTGAACAAAGCACCTCCATAAACAACAGTGTCGATTAATCTTACAAACAAGTTGAGCCGATGTGCCCAATACGAAAGTATATGTACTGTGTAATTTTATCTCTATAAAGGTCAAAGACAAGCAGGACTAATCTGTGGCATTACATTATCCTTGGGAATTAGCGCCTATCCTTGGGAATTAGCGCCTGGCACTTCTGAGTGATTCACTGCTCTGTTTCCTTCTTGATAGGTAGGTAGGCAGATAGATAGATAGATAGATGATAGATAGATAGATAGATAATGATTGCAGAGAGGAAGGGAGAGGGAGAGAGAGATAGAAACATCAATGATGAGAGAGAATCATTGATCGGCTGCCTCCTGCACATCCCCTACTGGGGATGGAGCTCGCAATCCAAGCATATGCCCTGACTGGGAATCAAGCAGTGATTTCCTGATTTATAGGTTGACGCTGAACCACTGAGCCACACTAGCCAGGCAGTGTTCCGCTTCTTAATCTGGATGCTGATAACATGAGAGTGTTCAGTTTGTGAAAATTAATCAAGCTCTGTACTTGTAATTTATTCACTTTCTATATATGTTCAATAAAACGTTATAAACATTGTTTAAAAAAACACTATTCTTCCCATAATTTGCCTCTGCAATGGCCAATCTCTTCTGCAACTAGAGTTATCTTTCTCTTCCTTCTCATCACTGCTTCCTGATCACCTCTGCTCCCACAGCTACCCCTAGCCCACGTGTCTTGACTTAAAAATGGAATCATGGACAAAGTGTTATTTTTTTTTCTGCTACTTGTACCTTGTTTCATTGGTCACTCATTAAAAGTCAGTTAGGAAACTCTATCAGCATTAGTTTCAGTTTCAAAAATTGCAACCATAATTAGAAAAAATTATTGTCTAGACAGAGTTGTTCATAACTTAATTTTTTTAGTTTTCTCTTTCACTTGATTGTGGTTAGAGGAAGGGATGCCTGGGAGACTCTGAATATATGTTCAGACACCCCGTTAGTCTAATTGTTAAAGACATATGTCGCTGTATTCTTTCTAAATAGTATTGATCCAGCCACTATTTTCCTTGAATCTTTGTCCTTGATTCAATTATCTAATTTTGAATCCCCTAATTATTTAGACATTAACCAATTGGTGAATATTTTTTAAAAAATTTACTTTCTCTTTTGTTTCTTTCAAACATGAAAAGTGTGTGCATTATTGCCTTTAACCATATGATGAGATATATGGATTTGCAGTTTACCTGACCATAGTAAACTCTTGATAATATTTCTTTATTGAATGTTTAGGAAATTTTGTTTGATTGTTTTTGGAAAAGAAATATTTTACCTAGCTTTGATTTTATAAAATATGTTTTTAAATTAATGATAAAATAAATGTATATATAAATCATTGTTGTTTAGGCATATAAGTATTATTTTCACTAATGTTTTAAGATATCCTTACTTTTTTCACTTTTTCAGCTTTATTATTTTATTTAGATTTTCTGTTTAGTTTTTTGTATTTTAGCCCAACAGAGCAGTTTTGTCATTTTAGAATGACTGTAACTATCATGGTTTTTTTTGGATTGATTTCTAAATTAACTAAATTACATCTTATTTTGTAAACAGATGTTTGAATTTATTTTATTGCCATAATTTCTCTATTCCTTTTGGTAAAATAGATCTCTTTTTATTTATTTCTAATGTCGATGGCTTTCACATTTGCTCTTTATATGCAAATTTGATGAATATTCTTCCCATTTAATTTTTTATTTGATCTTGTGCCATATGCTTCCACTGGCTTTGAAAATATACATGGTTTTCTTCCAGAATTGCGTTTGGCTCCCCTCCCCTAATTTTATTCAGTATTGATGTAATTGCTATTTATGAGGGAAGAACCTATTATGGACTCTCTGAACTCCCCAATGAACTAATTGTTAACTTGTCAGGATATGGTTATTATTTAATTGGATGGACACATTTTTCAGTGATTATGATAATGAATTGTGTCATTGGTAACTGATCTTTAAACAGCTTGGAATCTTCAAAGCCATTCATTCCCTTTGTCACGTGAATAAAATGCGGTTGTTGAAGTGATTGTTTGCACTCGGGTCGGACGGATCCTGCGGCTGAGAGCATATGGTGGGATCGGATCAGCCTGTGCTGTGGGGGCCTGGGGTGTCCCCTTAGAGGCAGGGCCACGCTTTACAGGGTGGCTTCCCTGAGAGTTCCTTTCGGGGTCCCACATTCACAGATTGTTGGTGTAGCCACTTGTATATCATTGAGCAGTACAAAACTTCTGTCAGAAAGATTAAAATTCTACCCACTCCTGCAGCTGCTGGAGAAACAGCAGTGCAGTCATGAAGTATGCAATCCTCATTCTCCTGCATCTTTATACTATCTGACGCTAATTAGCTTCACACCCTCCTGCACTTTCTAGTGTAGGGACAGTAGTTGATTCTTTGGACATTATTTGCTTGCTAAGATGAGAATAGAATTAAAGGGAAAATAGATCATGTTGTTTTGGCAAAAATTTGGGATTTATTATTGATTCTACAGTTGCTATTTGTGTAAAATTCTTATATTTTTAAAGTGTATTTGTTCATAGTGGTTAATCATAGAGTATGACTTCAGCTCTGTGTTTTCCACTTTATTTATTGCAAGATATTTGCTTTAGATATTTACCCTCTATTAATGACAGAAAGAGAATGTATTTAAAATTAGGGTTTGTCCGGCTGTTGTGACTCAGTGGTTGAGTGTAGACTCATTAATCAGGGGTTACCCGTTCAATTCCCAGTCAGGGCACATGCCCAAGTTGTAGGCTCACACACGTACATTTAAAAATATATATATTCTTATTGATTTCAGAGAAGAAGGGAGGGGGAGAGAGAATCATTGCCCGGCTGCCTCCTGCATGCCCCCTACTGGGGATTGAGCCCACAACCTGTAAAAAGGTTTCCCCTGCAAGTCCTCCCCCGACTCCCTTGCTGCTTCGGGTCTTCATGGTACCCACACTCTCACACGCACACACACGCCAGCCCTTTGCATCTCTACAGCGTCAGTCCCCGTGTTTAGAGCAGCCACCTTCAAGGACAGATTGTCTTCTGTGCAGGTGGCCACCTGCTCATGGACTCACCCCGCTGATCGCTCCTGTCAGCGCCCACTTTCATCCTAACTCTGCTTCCCCTGTTGTCATTAGGTGGCGCTCTTTGGGGCTTGATCTTTCAGCTTTTTCATGGGATCACTGCCATGTCGCTCCCCTTTGCTCCTACCTGTGTCGGAGGCCCTTGGATCTGGAAGAAGCATTAGAGATCTTCTATTTTAATCACTTGGTTTTACGGACGTTTAAATGAGTTTCAGCTGGCTGCCGTCACTTGCCCAGCGACATATGGTTTCTTCTAACTCCAGCTCGGGCCAAGGATCTGGCTTATTGCTCCCATATTTCCCCCGGGAAGCAAGCATCCTTTTTATTCCGTCCAAGTTTCCTCCAACTCAGCTTTTGACCACAGCTCATTTCCTGAGTTGGTGGTGTTTTCTAGACCCTGGTGTATACGTCTCCGTTCCGCCCACCGCCCCCCCACCCGGGTCCCCCAGGCTCCTCATCCTGGTCCTTCTCTCCGTGTGGCTCCTGGTGAATTCCTACTAGAAGGGCCGACGCCAGCTTCTCCGTATTTCTGTTCATTACATTTGCCTATTAGTGCTCACTCCATGTCATGGTAGGGACCTTTCAAGGCCCTCGTCCATTTTTGATGATTAGCTTAGTTAGTCTCCCATTGGTCAAGTTACTTCACTGGGGACTAGTTGAGTGTGATGCTTTCAAACAGAGTGAACGAAGGTGCAGGTGCTTCCACGTGGAATTAGCTCCCCCTCTTCCCTCGCTGCCTCCCCAGCAGTAAGTGGCTCCGGGCAATGGGCATGAAGGTCAAGTGAGGTTCGGTGTCTCATTTTATTTCAGTGATTTTCAGCGGGTGTGCCGCGGCACACTGGTGAGCCGCAAGAATTTTAAAACATGCAGTACCTGACTGTGGAGTCAGGGGCACCGACCTCTTTTCCCTTCGACTGTCCGATAACAAAATGACAACAGCCAGCACAATTTGCTGTTCGGTGTGAGTGAAATTATACTTTTTTTTTTTTTTTTTTGGTCAGATGGGTGTGCCACAGAACTTTAGCAGTTAGTTTATGTGCCATGAGCAGAAAAAGGTTGAATGTCGCTGCTCTATTTCATTTCTGCTTCCCAGCGGAGCACTGCCTGGTGCCCACTCTGGGCGGAGGGCCGTGTTGGAGACCCTGGTCAGATCCCTGCACGCGTCCACCCAGCTAGCTACCTGACGCATGTGTGTTTTTAATTGAAATTCCGAGTCTACATGACCTTCCTGGGACTTCCCACGCTCCCTGTGTTCTCTGGGGTTTTCTTTCTTTTTCCTGCTCCTGAACCAGCAAGTTCTCTTTAAAACTCAGCAAACCCATTCCTCCCGTTCTGAGGCCAACCTGGCACCTCCCGGTCTGCCATGCGCGCTGGCATCTTAGAGACATGGCCTCACGTTCCGTCCCCGCGTCATCTCTGCTTCCACGTCAGCTTTGCTAAATGTCATTTGGACATTTCATCACATTCAGGTTAGCCTCCTGCTACCCCTCAGGCAGTCACTGGAGGAAGAGTGAGTTTGCTGTAGGGAGTGGGCCAGTGTGGACTTGTAATTATCAAAAAATACATTGATTAATGCCTCAGACATCCTCTTTGCATGAGTAATATTTTTTCATTAGCAATGATGTGTCTATTTTCATCCTTAGCTTCGGCAAGAACAATATTTTTTCCTATTTATCAAATATTTACAGGAAAACCAAGGATCTTAAAGCTGATTTTATTTTTTATGATCTCTTTATATTTAAAAAGCAGCAGGCCAATACATATGATTAAAAAAATTAAGGTTTTCAGATATAGGTAAGAGATACGTAGCAGCCAATAGAGAGAAAGGAATGTGGTCATTATATCAAAACCCACCCCGAGTAAAGGGCCTGCAGTTGAGGACACAACTTATTTCAAAGATTCCTGAGATCAAAGGCAACAACACAAGTCACACAGGCCTCATTGTTTGTTTTGTTTTATTTAAGGAATCATGAATTCATATGTGGGAAGAACCAGACAGTATCTGAATGACGTTCCAATGGCAGTTTTGTAAGAATGGCCAGGACACAGATCACAAAGGCCATTTCGTGTTCTGGCCTCTGACAGCAGGTGGAGAATTCATTAAATTAGAATTTACAGCCTGGGTGGTGTGGCTCAGTGGTTGAGCTTCAACCTATGAAACAGGAAGTCATGTTTCGATTCCCAGTCAGGGCACTTGCCAGGGTTTCGGGCTCGATCCCCAGTAGGGGGTGTGCAGGAGGCAGTCGATCAGTGATTCTCTCTCATCATTGATGTTTCTATCTCTCTCTCCCTCTCCCTTCCTCTCTGAAATCAATAAGAATATATTTTTTTTAAATTGGAATTTACAAAGGCCTTCATTCAGGGACAGAGCGGTAGAGTTTCGCCCTGTGCTTCTGGGGTGCGCCCATGTGGTCCCGACCCTGTGAGGAGGCATTTCCCATAGGACAGGAAGCATAGACCACACTTCCCAGGGGACATGCTGTGGAGAGCCCTGCTCAGTGCTCCTGGGAGCCGGAGGGATGTTGCTCTCATTTGCATGATAAAGGCCCCAAAGCTCTGTAGGGAGGAAAATTGTTGAACTTGCTGTAAACAATGTTTCTCAAACTGAAGCGATCATAAAAGATTTATTTCCCGGGAACACCTCCTGGATTACTGTGGGACCGTGTGCTGGGGGAGAGGGGGAAGCAGAGCAGCGAAGGCTGGCTGGCGGGTGCTCATCTGTGACATCGTATTTCCCAGGTTGGGAGAAGACGGCATTCTCATCACTAAGGACGGGAGAGCTGTGGTCTCGGGACTGTGTCCGAGATGCTGGGTGTCAGTGGGATTTGGGGGGTTCCCCTGGTGTGGAGTCTGCCCCCTGTGAACCTCCACCGTGGTGTGCTGCTGTCGTATTGACCTTCAACATTCCCGTGGCCTTTGGCTTTCCTTTGGCAACTGGACTTTCTCCTGCAAACTGTGGTCTCTCTTCACAGTGGACCGTGTGTGAAGATTGCTCAGTGTAATACTTCCTAGTTGCTTTCGCTTGGCCCTGGTCAGGTAGCACAAACTAGAGATCTGAGGGGGAAACACGCCTTTAGGAGTTACAGGAGGGGAGGGGGGGTTTGCCAGGCGCCGCCTCCCTCTTCCTTTGCTGTGTGGTCCTGGGGCATCGCTCTCTGACGGTGGGTAGTTCAGACCTTACCTCTCCCTGAGACCGCGAGGGGATGAGTCACTGATCATTTTGTCCCAGGATGTTGCTCTGCTCTGCGGCAGCTTCGTCTCCGGCCCTGATCCCGGGCAGGCAGCCAGGGCCTGGGAGCAGGGCTGGTTCGGTTCAGGTGGCTAAGGGGCTGCTCTCAGACAGGGCGGGTCAGGTGACCAGCCAGCACAAGGTCAGCAAAGCCTGCCCCCACTGCCCCTCCAGCTCCGATCCCTGTCCCAAGCAGGCAGCCCCTTCCCAGCGCCGATGCTGAGACGCCACGGCCTCTGCTCAGGTGGGTAAACTGAGGAGGACATGGCGGAGAATCCCGGGATTTAAGAGCTCACCAGCTCCGCAGTCGTGGTGGTCAGGGCCACTGTGTATTCATCTTCTAAAATCCCACTCCTCGCTGGGGAGTGTATGAGAGTCTTTACATTCAGTATTTCTAATGTTGGTTTTGTTTTGTTTTGTTTTGTTTTAATCCTCACCCGAGGATATTTTTTCCCATTAATTTTAAGGGAGAGTGAAAGGGATTGATGCACCTGTCAACCGAGAATGTTCCCTCTCCACTGATACAGAAGCAGCAGTCAAATGGGCTTCCCACCGCCCTGTGTTCGTTCTCTGTGCTGTGTGTGACACGCCCCCACACATTAGAGGCTCAGAGAGCACGTATGTGTTAGCGCACAGCTCCGTGGTGCGGAGGCTGGCACTGCCGAGCTCAGTACTCTGTTCAGATCTCCTCAGGTTGAGTCTGGGCCTGGGCTGATTCACAGGCAGCTGGGGGCCTCCTCCAAGTTCATGCAGATCGCCGGCCGGTTTTACTAGTACTTCCTGCCCGCTGTGGGGCGATGCCCTCAGCACTCGGGGGCCACAGACAAAGGCACAGCCTGGTTCGGCGTGTCCTCAAGGCCAGCGCGAGGGTGCTTCCGCCTCCTTGGGTTACGATGGAGTCTTTCATCACATGATCGAGTGACAGCGTCACCCTTCCAGGTCCTGTGGGTCAGAAACAAGTCCTGGGCTCTCCACACTCCAGGGAAGGGGGGCTGTGTGAAAGTGGGACTCACTGGGGGCACCCTAGGGTGAGTCTGTCACCCGTGCTACCAAATACAACTGATTATTGCTATAGCTGGACTTCTTGAGATCTTTCCCCAAATCAGCATATTCAAAGCACATTACATCTATTTACTGATTTAATTCTCACGAAAAGTCTATGAAGTACGCAGTTTGCTATTCTTAGTTTACAAATGATGAACCTGAAGCGTGGAGAGGAGGGTCCTTCTCAGGTAAGAATATTCATTTAACAAAAGTAAAAAGGCACTTGCTCAGCTGGTGTGGCTCAGTGGTTGAGTGTCAGCCTATGAACCAGGAGGTCACGGTTCGATTCCCAGTCAGGGCCCATGCCTGGATTGTGAGCTTGATCCCCAGGTTGGGGCAGCTGGAGGCAGCCGATCAGTGTTTCTCTCCCATCATTGATGTTTCTATCTCTCCCTCCCTCTTCCTCTCTGAAATCAATAAAAATATACTTTTAAGGCACAAACAACAACAAATATTGATGCCACATATTCCTCCAGCTCCCACATTCTCCCCCCCCCCCCCCCGTTTCCCTGGCAACAAGCGTTTTCTCTCCCCTTTTCAGTTTTGGTGGATTCCCTTCTTTGCTCACCAGGGCTCACTCCTCCCCTCCTTCCCGGGCATCTCTGCCTGGAGTGACCGCCTCAGACCACCCCTCCTGCACACCCTGGAGCGTTCTCACCGGGGGCTGGTTCCTGCTCCTCCAGGGTCCTTACACGTTTGTCAGGACGGCCTCAGAGGACAGGCGCTGTTTCTTTCCTGTTTGTTGTTGTTGTGTTCCCAGCACCGAGCACATGAAGGTTTTGAGTGGAAGAGTAAACGCCTTAATAAAGGAAGCCTGTGGAATGGAAAAGCTACATTCTGGGGGGCCAAATCCTGTGAAAACACTGCCCTGCCTTCATGGCTGTAGGTACTAAATTGATTTTAGTTATTATTATAGTTATGCATTATAGCTATTACTGAACAGTTAAATGGATGGGGGCCACTGGGTGACTGGGGAGAGGAGAAAAGACATTGATATTAATGGACTACAAAGGAGAATTGAAGGCCTGCTAGGCACTCTGCCTGGAGGGTCTTCACCGCTTCTATTCCTTCTCCGGGTACTTACCATCCTCTCCTATATAATAAAAGGCTAATACGCAAATCGACCAAATAGCAGAACTACCAGTCCCTGTGACATGCACTGACTACCAGGGGGCAGACGCTCAATGCAGGAACTGCCCCCTGGTGGTCAGTGCGCTCCCACAGGGTGAGTGCCGCTCAGCCAGAAGCCTGGCTCACTGCTGGTGAGCGCAATGGTGGTGGCAGGAGCCTCTCTGCAGCAGCGCTAAGGATGTCCAACTGCCAGCTTAGGCCCATTCCCCATTGGGAGCGGGCCTAAGCTGCCAGTCGGACATCCCCAAAGGGCTCCCATACTGCGAGAGGGTGCAGGCCGGGCTGAGGGGATGCCCACCCCCCGAGTGCACGAATTTCATGCACCGGGCCTCTAGTACTATTATAATGGACAGTATCCCTTTCGCTCATTTGCTAGGTGCTACACTCTTGTGGCAGCAGAAACTGTCCACTTCACAGTTCTTGGCACGTAGTAGATGCTTATGAAATATTTGTTAAAGACACGAGTGACTAATAGTCACTTAAACACAGCTGTTCAGTGTATTTCAAGTGGAAACAGTGATTCATTGATTCCCACTACATTGTAACATGCCCTTATTTCATCTGTACAAGAACATGAGCTTGATTTGCACTAAATAGAGCATTTGTTTTCTGTTTCATGGTTGGGTACAAAGAAAGTTTGCTTTTTTTATATTCCTCCCCCAGAGGAAACATTGATAAAAATGCAAATTATAAGAGAGATTCTCTTTTAAGACATACACATATTGTCAGCATGTTCAAATTTTATTTATATGCATTTGGATTAAAAAACAGCATTTCTCATCAAGGCCGATCAGATTGTCCCAATATGTGGCTAGGGCTTGTCCACAACATTTAATGAAAAAGATGAACCATAAATATCAAAGCATTCTTCTTTAATTTTGAGCAGTTGACTAACTCTTGATCTGTCGATGCCTTTACTTTTGCCTTTAGATGCCTTTATTTTGTTGTTATTACCTATTTCTCCACGGGCTACACGTCTGCTGAGCAGGACGGCTGTAGCATCGGGGGCACTGTGATACTTTGAATAGAGCTTTGAAATTTGAAAGCAGGATGATTCTTAGGAAAGGAGGCAGAATGCAAAAGTGTAGACTTAAAGTCACTCGGGAATGATTGTGGTTTTTAACGTTGTAGAGCAGTGAAGGGAAATCCCATGTAAGTATAGTAAATGAAGCTCAATAATTGAAACCTTTTCAGAATCAATATCAAGATTATCTTTTTAAATAAAATATGTTTCTAATATTATATACATTCTTCAAGTATGATTTCCCATAGAGTAGATGCTGAAATTCTTTTCAGCAATGGAGAGAAAATATTTTCCTCATATTCCTAGTGAATTCTTTTCCCCCATTCACGGAGGTTGGAGAAATCACTCGCCAAGAGATCTTGAGTGAGGGCATGCCTTCCACCCCCGAATGGAACGTCTCCTCTGAGACTTGTGGGCCTGAGCAGGTCACTTGGTGGAAGGAAGAAGGCTTCTCCTGGAGGTGCCAGAGATTCATTCCAAAGGAGACCATCATCTGTCTTAGCCAAGCGGTTAGCTGGCTTACAAATGGTGTTTCCAGAGGAAGGAGAAAATGTGTATGTGTGTGTGTGTGTTGCGTATGTGCATGCATGCACAGACATACTAGTATAGGTACATGTATGTATAGATAGAAATAGATAAGAATATATGGCTATACACATAGATGTTTATATGTATCTTTTTAATGAGAAGGCTGTATTCAGTTCCCACAAGACTAGTTATTATTTTAAAATATGTTTTTATTGATTTTTGTGTGTTTGTTTTAGAGAGAAAGGAAGGAAGAGGGAGAGAAATATCCACGTGAAAGAGAAACATCTATCCGCTGCTTCCTGCACGCCCCCTACTGGGGATCAAGCCCACAACCCGGGCATGTGCTCTGACCAGGAATAGAACCGTGACCTTTTGGTGCATGGGATGACGCTCAATCCACTGAGCTACGCTGGCCAGGGCAAGATTAGTTGTTATTATGCTATCATAGAATCTTTGGTTTTCAAACCCTCTGCAATGTACATACTCACAAATCTCATTTAATAATCCAGTGTTGCTCTGTACTCCTCCTGCCCACTCCTCTGGCTGTAGACCTTTATCCGAGGGAAGGAGTGCGGCTGACATCATGCTTTTTGCTCTGATTTTCTTCCTACCTCTGATTGCTTTGGCTCAGTCTTCCTAACAGCATGGATTTTTCTGCCTATCCCTTCTATGTTGGCGTTCCTCAAGGCTCTGCTTCAAGTCATCCTCTCTTTTGGTCATTCTTCCTGTGTGTCATCACCCACATCCACGTTGTCAATTATACTTTCTCCGCTAATAATTCCTATGTTCCGTGTGCAGTCCCACCGTCACTGTGGAGCTGCTTGCCCTCGTCTGGGTTATTGATTAGACCATCTTCACGTGGTTGCCTTCCAGAGATCCCTAATTAGCATATGCAAAGAAACAAACTATTTCTTTGTCTAAAACATGGTTCCTCCTTGTGTCTTTTCCTGTCCTGGTGTTTGCTACCAGCGTCTACCCAGCTATACAAGCCTTATTCCTAGGAATCGTCTTTCATGCCTTTATCATATTCACCACTCACACACATGCTCATTCAGCCCCATCGATGCTGGTTCCTCTCTTGACTGATATATATCTTTACTCCCACTTCCTGAACAAACTTTGCATCATTTGTTCCTTGGCCTTTCTTTGATGCTTTTTTTTAAAAAAAATATTTTTATTGATTTTTGAGAGGGCAAGGGAGAGAGAGAGAGAGATAGAAACATAGATGAGAAAGAAACATCATTGATACACAGCCTTCTGCACCCCTGCCCCTGCACTGGGGATGGAACCAGTGACCTCTTGGTTCACGGGTCAACACTCAACCACTGAGCCACACCAGCCGGGCTTCTTGATGCTTTTTGACAGGAGTCCCTGTCTCTCATTTTGCCTATGTCCAGGGCATCCTCTATGCTACATGCAGAATGATTTATCTAAGATATCTACTTGGAATTATAATAAACATTTCAACCTTAATTGGTTCAAAACCAAACCTCCTCCTCCCCTTTAAGAAATAGCCATTTCATAATTTTTATTGACTTTATTGGGGTGACATTGGTTCACAAAACCATACAGGTTTCAAGTGTACACCTCAACAAAGCATCCCCTCCCACTACACTGCGCACCCCTCACCCAAAGCACAGTCTCTTTCCATCCCTAGTTATCCCCTTTTGCTTCAATTGCCAAAAGTCTTTGGTGCCGTCTTGCCAGCTCTCTTTCTCTCGTATCAGACATCCCACCCGTGACCAAGTCCTATTGGCTCAACTTTCAGAATATAATCAGCACCCAAGTATTTCTCACCCCCTATACTGCTGTCACCCTAGTCCAGTGATGGCGAACCTTTTGAGCTCGGCGTGCCAGCATTTTGAAAAACTCTAACTTAACTCTGGTGCTGTGTCACATAGAAATTTTTTCATATTTGCAACCATAGTAAAACAAAGACTTATATTTTTGATATTTATTTTATATATTTAAATGCCATTTAACAAAGAAAAATCAACCAAAAAAATGAGTTCGCATGTCACCTCTGACACACGTGCCATAGGTTCGCCATCACTGCCCTAGTCCATAGTGCTATCATCATTTTCCTGGAGTTTTACAATAACGACTTATTCATGTCCCTCAGAAGTCTTTATCTCCTAAAACTATGTTGTCCAATTTAGTAGCTACTAGCCACCAGTGGCTGTTGATCTGAATTGAGATGTGTTGTAAAAACACACACTGGATATAGGAGAATTAGTGTACAAAGAGAATGAAGACTATCTCAACAATATTTCATACTGATTATATGCTGAAACAACATTTTGGATCAGTTGACTTAGAAATAAATTAATGTCCCATGTTTCTTTTACTGTTTCAGTGTGATTATGGAAAAATTAAAATCACATGTGTGGCTCCCTCAGCTATGCTTTCAGACAGCTGCTCCAGAGTCGTCTTTACACACAGCAGGCAGAGCCAGCCCTCGGAAATGTCAGATCTTTGCAGTTTCCAGGCCCAAGTCCTCCACAAGCGTCCCAGCGAACCCGGAGAAAAGCCAGTCTTTCCGTTGGGCCCCAAGGCCTGGCATGATCTGTCCCCTCCGCTCCTTTCCTCCCATCTCCAAGGTCTTCTCAGCTCTTAGGGGCTCCTTGCAGGCCGCCTGAGGGCCTCTGCATTTATATCCCTTCCTTCTCGTCGCCCACTCCTCCCCAGATGGCTGATGCCTCACTTCTTTTTCTTTTAGTCCTCACCCGAGGGTATGCTTCTTAAAAAAAATTTATTTTAGAGCGAGAGGAAGGGGGTGAGAGAGAGAGAAACATTGATGTGGGAGAGAAACATCAATCAATTGCCTCCCAAAAGTTCCCCAACTGTGAATGGAACCCGCAATCTAGGCATGTGTCCTGACCAGGAATCGAACCTGCAACCTTTGGTGTATGGGACAATGCCCCAACCAACTGGGCCAGGGCTGTGTGTTTCACTTCCTCACTTCATTCAGGTGTCTGCTCCAATGTCCCTTATCAATGGCAAGCGTTAGAGAGGCCCATTCTGAACCCCGTATCTAAAGCCACAGTCCGCTCACCTGCACACATTCAGCGGGAACCTTTCAGCATGGCTTGGCTTCACTGTGAATGGCCCCTCACCGTCTGCAGAATGAAGCCCCAATTGCTTAGGACATCTAGGCATCCCGTTACCATTTAGCCACTTTCTCGCTCTCCACACATCGCTCACTATCCCTCTTAGCCAGCGGTTCTCAACCTGTGGGTCACGACCCCTTTCACAGGGTCACCTAAGACCATCCTACATATCAGATACTTACATTATGATTCATAACAGTAGCAACATTACAGTTATGAAATAGCCACGAAAATAGTTTTATGGTTGGGTCACACATGAGGAACTGTATTTAAAGGGCCAGAAGGTTGAGAACCACTGCTCTAAGCAGCTTGCCTGCCTCGCACTCTGAGTCACTCACAAGAAACCCAAGATAGGGAACAAAGTGATAAAGAATATGGTAGAGGGTTAAAGGACTTTATCAAATGTAGTTATATTCTTTTTTTTAAATATATTTTATTGATTTTTTACAGAGAGGAAGGGAGAGGAATAGAGAGTTAGAAACATCGATGAGAGAGAAACATCGATCAGCTGCCTCCTGCACACCCCCTACTGGGGATGTACCCACAACCAAGGTACATGCCCTTGACTGGAATCGAACCTGGGACCTTTCAGTCCGCAGGCTGACGCTCTATCCACTGAGCCAAACTGGTTAGGACAAATGTAGTTATATTCTTATACAGAATTCACATTCATTGAACTTTAAACATTGGGTGATATGTAAATAGCCACTTTTCAACCCTTAAATTCCACTGACATTCATCCCATAAAATGTATATTCATATAATCAATACTAAAGGCAAATGATATACTCACCCACAGTTTAAATTTTTGTAAAAGGATCTCTACTTGAATAAGTTTCCCTGTGCTGATATTTATTCTCCTCTGTAGCCATTGGTATGATCAGAGATTTTCTCCTAATTTAAAAGGGGGCATACTTATCAATAGCTTAGACATTTTATTAGAAGAGAGAGAGGCGGGGGGATGTGTGTGAGTTTTAGAATGAACATTTCTATTAAGGGTAATTCAGGAAAACAAGAATTTATAGCTCAGCAATAAATAAATAAATAAATAAATAAATAAATAATCCTTTCAGAAATGTTTATTGTTCCAGCTCATTAAAATGTTATGTCTCTCGGACAGTATTTCTTAAAGGCCATAAAATTAATAGTGTATTTTAAAAGCTTTATTGGCATTTACTTCCTAAGTCTAATTTAGCCCCCGTGTTTAATTGTGCTGTCTCCTACAGGCTGGGAATCCGGCGGTTAATATGACTTCTCTGTTTTAAAGGACACACATTTGCTCCAGGGCTAGCTTCCGTATTCTCGAATGTGTTTATTTCACACTGCCTTGCCTTTTCATGTGCTCAAATCCTGAGACTCTGTCAGAGCTAATCTGGAACTGGTATTTCTTTGTGTCTTAAAATAATGCGGAAATTTCAGTTAACAGCTAATCATGTCCCTGGCCTGGCAGAAGGCACAAATCTAAAACCCTGATTCTCAGTTCCTGGGGTTAAGTTTTAAAACTTTCACTACAGAGAGCAAGGGCGGTGCGATAAACATTTACTGAGTGCCTGTGATACGCTGGGCCTTGCATGGCCCACGGGGGGTAGACAGCACATGCGTTACCTCAGGGGTAGCACAGTCTACCTTTTCCACCTCCTGGTACACACACACACTTCCCAGCAACAAACTCCTTGACCTTTTGAGGGAACGTGCCTTCCACCTTCTAGTCTGTTTAGAATCCGTGCGGTAAGAATACCTCTTCCTCGTTAGTCTTCCTAAGTGGAGTTGCTTTTACTCGTCATTCCCAAACCACTGGGACAAATATTCGGAGTCAATATTCACAGGAGACGTCAGACTCCCTGGAGGCGTGTCTTCTCTCTCATCCTTACTGTTTGCTAGCCACCCTTGATCACAGCCCCTGCACACCTCTGACCAAGCCCGGCTGCCTTTTTCATTCACCCCATCTCCCAGCATCGGCCTGAGCATGGGTAGTGTCTCCTGCAATAGTCTTTTTAAAAAAATATATTGTTACTGATTTCAGAGAAGAAGAGAGAGATAGAAACTTCAGTGATGAGAGAGAACCATTGATCGGCTGCCTCCTGCACGCCCCATACTGGGGACTGAACCTGCAACCCGGGCATGTGCCCTGACCGGGAATCGAACTGTGACCTCCTGGTTCATAGGTTGACACTCAACCACTGAGCCATGGCAGCCGGGCCTGAACTACTCTTCCAGTGTCTTTACCTCCTCACCCCTTCACCCCTTCACCCCATCCATTGGTTCAGTGCATATTCTGCACTCCAGAGAACAGTATCCTAGAATTGTCCAATCAGAAGATGGGAAGGCTGGGACATTTATGCACTCACATCTTGGGGCTGTGGTGAGACCAAGAGGTGGGATGCTGGCCGGTAATACAACTGTACAGTTCAGCTGTGCTGGACTCTGGTGGCTGGAAGGATGTACAGAGACCAGAAGCATTTGCTGTATGTAAAACGTATTCAAAATACAAGGACAGGGGCTTTTTCCTTATTGCCACTGCATTGCCAGCACCCATACAGGCTCCAGTACATGGGTTCCCATGAGTGGCGTAGTGTCTGCTGAATACAGATGAAATAATTGAGTAAGTAAACAGCCAATGAATGAATGAAAGTGTGCTGAAATTTTTCAGGGGTATTCAATATTGTAGTGTTTCTTAGATGAAGAAACTTTAGAATGAAACTCAGATGAATGTTTTGTAGATGAATCACAGGATCTCAGATCTGTACCTTGCTATAGATGTGATTGGCAGCCTTCAGCAGATCTCCCATTTGTTCACGGTATCACTGTTTCTGGATTTGACTGGCCATGATCCAGTTTAGTGAGTATAGCATTTACTTTTAGATTGAGTGCTCTCCTCTGCTCCTGCTTGGTGGTTTAGCTGACACATTCCTGAAGGCATTACTTAAGATAAATTTTAAAATAGGGATCATGTGTCTGTGGGCAAAGATGGAGCATAGAGAAGACCACAGACAAACAGAAACGTGGGGCTAAGAAACCTTTGAGTGTATTTCCAGGTAACAGTGACGAATTTGAGTTTAGGATGTATGACATGTGCACATGGGAGAAAGAGGAAATCTGTGCAAATAGGGTTGGAGCTACCGTGTGCAGGGCCTTGGAGTAGCAGGCTTACATACCGCATCCTCACCTTCATACAGTCCAGTTACTGACTGGCCACGATGCCCGGCATCTACAGTACGGCTCACACTCTGACAGTCCGTCTACTATATGCTGTACCCCTAAACCCACCCCGTCTCGGTCTGTCCTCTCCCCAGACCCTGTACCAGGGTCACCTCTGGCGTGAAGTTCTTCCCACCTGTCTCATGCTGGCATTGCCGACCTATTTATGTGTTTTATCTTCACTCTTCATACGAAGCCAGCCAGGGACAAGACAGCCTCAATCCCCTATGTCAACCAGCAGACTCCATGCCCAGAGAAGACGCAGTAACTAGTTGGAAAGTTAAAAGCATCCAGTTTGGTGATGCTTACCTGAATCTCTTGTATACGTGAGTTTTTTTAAAAGTTAGTGTGTTTCCAAAAAAGTTAGTGTATTTGAGGAAAAGGCTAGTAGTGTGTAGTCGCACATATTTTAACCTTTGTTGTCTATCCGATTTCGTGTGCATCTGAAGAGGTGATAACAGGAGAAGGCAGGGTGCAGGGGTAGGTATGACAGTGTGGGTGTACTTGTTTTAATATATTTCATAACTTTTTGTTGTCTACACCGCTGACAGCAAAGGAATCCAAGTGATCGGACCGGATTTCTTTATTTTTCACACACTGTAGAAAATTTCATTTAAAAAACCTAATCTAAAGGTAGAAACATGTGTTGATGTTTAATTTGGTACAATCTGAGGCATATTAGAATAAACATAGAAAACTTATTATTTATTTACTGTACTCCTCACCCAAAGATATTTTTCCATTGATTTTAGAGAGAGTGAAAGTGAGGGGGGAGAGAGAGATTCGGAGAAAGAGAGGGAGAGAGAGAGAGAGAGAGAGATCAATTGGTTGCCTCCTGCACACGCCCCAACTGGGCTGGGCATAGAACCTGCAAGCAGGATACATGCCCTTGACCGGGAATTGAACCTGCGACCCTCTGGTCCCCAGGCCATCACTACTTAACCCAACGGGCCAGGGCGTAAAACTTGTTTTGATTAGACTGCACCCGTTCACTTTACTCACCACCCATAACGGAAACGCCTCGTAGGGTCTCCTTGGGGTGGACGGTTTGGTCCTGGTCCCAGTTGCTGTGAACAGTGCGCCTCTCACACTGGGGGGGTCCTTTCCTTGAGCTCTTTCCTCCCTTCCTCCCACCTGTGCGCGCTCTCCCTCTCTCTCTCTCTCTCTCTCTCTCTCTCTCTCTCTCTCTCTCTCTCTCTCTCATACACACACACACACACCCTCAGTTTTTGCTTCTTTCCTGCATACTTTGCCTTGGAATTAGTCTTCATGGAATCTTGTTTTTTCGGCTTATTTCCTAGATGGGAAGTGATGGAGTTTTACGCCTCAGCACGTCAGCTCTAAATAATGAGTTCTTTGCATATGCAGCACAAGGATGGAAGCAGCGGCTGGCCGAAGGTAAATGCCTATTTCCCGCTCCTACTTGACCTGAGTGCACACGCTGTACTGAGCTTTCACCTTCCTCTGCTTTCCAGTCTTTTCACCCCCCTGGAGTCTACTTTAATTTAATAAAAATTCACATTCCATTCCAAGGGACTTCACCAATGCTTTTGTTACACTTGGCATCTTTGATATCAGACATTTTTGAAGAAAGGATGATGTTATCCGGAACATAATAAAAATGTTGCTATAGCAAGATACTGGGGGGAAGTGTTAAATTTAATGACTTGTTTGATGCATTTTATATTTTACTAGAGGCTGGTGCATGACATTCATGCACTCGGGGGGAGGGAGGATGATCCCTCAGCCCGGCCTGCGCCCTTTCACAGTCCGGGCGCCCTTTCACAGTCCGGGAACCCTCGGGGGATGTCTGACAGATGGCTTAGGCTCGATCCCTGCAGGGAGCAGGTCTAAGCCACAGTTGGACATCCTTAGTGCTGCAGCGGAGGTGGACCGCTGTGCTTTCCAGCCGTCAGCCCGGCTTGTGGCTGAGTGGCACTCCCCCTGTGGAGCACACTGACACCAGGGGGCAGCTCCTGCATTGAGCATCTGCCCCCTGATGGTCAGTGTGCATCATAGCGACCAGTCATTCTGCTGTTTGGTTGATTTGCATATCACTCTTTTATTATATAGGATTCATGTCCTGGGGCGTAAGGAATCTTCTTTTAATACTTTCTTCCCTTGAAGCCACCACTTTACCTTATCCTTCCTTTTGTCACCAGGCTTCTTGAAAGACTAACAATATCAATGCTACCTACCACACTTTATTCCCTCACCCACTCAGCTTGTCATGGTTGGGTGTGGTCCCACTGTACACAATGAAATAATCTCTCCTAGAAAATGCTGACGGCTTTCTAAAAGCCAAGTCCAGTTTCCTCTCCTCAGTTCATGTTCCTTCTCCAGTTTCTCCTTTGCTTTTTATCCCATCCAACTGGAAACCAACCCCTGTGGGCATTTATAATATAAGTAAAATCTCTTCCTAAAGCTGCCTTTCTGACCGCTGTTCCTCAGCTTCTTTCCGGATCCCCTCTTCTTTCATCAGAAGGTAAATGTTAATGCCTCCACCATTCTCTTCCCTGACATTTTCTTTGGTAACTTACACATACTCTCTACCCAGCCTCCTTCCCCTCGCTATGGCCCACACCTGGCTCTCACTCCTCTTTCTTGTTCCTTGGTGTTCCATTCCTAGCGCCTACTGGATCCCCTAGCTGATACCAAGCACCTTCAAACCAACAGGCCAATGCTAAACTCCCCCTCTTCCCTGTAATATCTCCGATTCCTTCTGCCTTCTCAAGGTTAATATCGCCACCCTCCTCACAGCTCCTCACTTTAAACCTTGACAGCATCTTTGATCCTCTTCTATCTCCCCAGGTCCATCTGGCCAGGAAGTGTTAACTGTGCTGTGAGTCAGCGTCCCCTTCCTGGTCCCACAGCTACTGTCCGACTGCGCTTTCCATCTCTCCTCTATGGTAGTCAGTGGGCTCCTAGGTGGAGTCCTTCGATGTCTTCGCCCTGTTTTTAACTGCTTCTTTGGCCAGATTTCCCCCTCATGGACCATCACCAGGACCTCCCTCTGTGCCTGACAGGAAACATTCAGAGCTCTTGTTAGAATACACGTTGGGTAATTGGCAGCAGCCTGCCTTTCCTATTTCATTTCATCCTATGCTCTATTCACAATTGTCCACTCAAAAGAACATTAATATACATATTCATATCTCTGTGCCTTCTGCGTTAATTACTTTATGAAAGCTTGATCATCTTTGAGAAGCTAACTCAAGAATCAGTTCCGACAGACTGTGGAATCTCAGAGGGAAGGCAGGAGTGGGTGGGAAGAGATCAACCAAAGAAGTTGTGTGCATATCTTCATAACCCATGGACGCAGACAATAGGGAGGTGAAGGCCTGGGGTGGGTAGAGGCAGGCTAGAAGGGGTCAATGGGGGAAGAAAGGGGACATATGTAATACTTTCAACAATAAAGATATTTTTTAAAAAGCATCAGTTCCAATACGTGGTCTTCTCTAATAGATTTAGGCAGAATTAAATGCTTTCCCTTCTATACTTTTAGTACATTTGTCCTATCAAGGGCTTTTGACATCATATTATAGCTAAAGGTATGCCTACTCTATCACCAGACAGACTTCATTAAGGACAGTGGATCCACTCTCATTCCCAGCCCTGAGCATGCAGGACATTTGCTAAATGCTTTAGGTTCATCTGTGCCTCAGTGACCGTTTAAGTGATGTTCATAAAAAGAGAAGCTGTAGAAATATTACCGGTACTCAGCTTTTAGTCTCCAACATCCTTAAAAGTCTACTCAAATTAATGACATGTTTTCTTTATTAATTGGCAAGAGATGCGGTCCCTTTGACTCAATATATAAGCCTTTTCTTTCTAGGAGAGTTTACGCCAGAAATGCAATTGCGGATAAGGCAAGAAATTGAGAAGGAAAAGAAAACAGAACCTTGGAAAGAAAAATTCTTTGAAAGGTTTTATGGAGAAAAGTAAGTGCTAGAGCATTTTTTTCTCATTTCTCTTAGAAGGAAATGAAAATGTAATTCTCTGCTTCGCATAGCATACTCATATGCTGTAAAACTTAATAAACCTGTGATAAAAGGCAATAGTCCCTCAGTGTAAGAAACTGCAGGGAAAATTATAGTGGCATATCAGCACTTAAATGATTAAAAATGCATTTTCAAGGGTTTATAACTTGTCCATGAAAATTCATTTTGGACTGAAAACAGCATGAAATCCCATGGAAGTCAATTTTGGCTTTCTTAACGGGATTTTAGTAAAAATCTCCGTTTTTATTAATCCAAGTTATTTTTATTAATGAATACTTTAGACCTAAGTAGTTTTAGACATATTTAATCCCCACATTTTCCCAAAAATACTGACCATGCATATATATATCTGGTTAGTCTTTATTTCAGGGAGAGCTTGAGGTGTTACCCTTCACTCTACCCATCTTCCTCTTGGGGTGCAACCTGTTTTAAATTATTTTTATCGTGTGTGTTTCTTTTCAAAATAATACTGGCCACACATAGCGTGGTAGTGACGGAACTAAATTGGAAGTATTTCTCCATTGCTTCACGGTTAGAGGGACGTACCTATTCTACGTGAGCAGAATCGGCATCTCAGAGACCATCCCATCCCTAGGAGGAGGAGGGATTAAGAAGCTGACACTGACAGTAACTTGAGACCCTCCTAAGTAGAGGAATTTGAGCTTTAACTCCCACATACATGAGTAATGCTTAGATTAATGTCTGAGAGTTATTTTGTGTAAAAGATACTGAGGTCGTGTAGGTAACAAAACCTGTACCTTTGGACTCATTTCACAGCCCCCCTTGCCTCCCACCCTCCTGCCCTCGTAAATGAGGAAAAAGTATCAGAAGGAATGTCACATGGGCAGGCGTTCTTCACAGAAAGGAATCGCATGCCAGACGCCTCCTTACCCTTTGGTGACTTGCCCCAAGGCAGTGCTCTGGAGTAGGAAGGCTTGTTTTCAGGGGCTGTCCTAGGACCTTGGATACGTAAACATATTTAAGCAAAAGTAAAAGAAGATCATTACCATCTTTTTTTCAAAACCAAAACTGTGGCAGGCTAGGTCTGTGCCTTCCTAGATAGTCACTGGCAGTGTTACTCAAGCCTGGCCATATCCGATCCTCATCGGAGCTTTGAAAAATAGGTACAGGTTTCCAGAACCCACCCCAGACATACCGATTGGGCATGTCCAGGAGTGGAGCCCACCCCCATCACCCTCGTCTGACAAAGGGAACGTTGGGGGCACGCTTTTCTGTGACGGCAGAAGCATAACTGAGGCACTTACCTCCAACACACTAGTCCTGAATTATTATTGGTGTTGGGCCCACTCTTTCATGAACCCAACATTTATCCAACATCTCCTGGGTGTCACACACCGTCCGAGATGCCGGAGGTACAGTCATCTGGGAGCGTCCTGGCTCTGCCCTCAGAAGGCCTACATTCCAGAGTCCATGTAGCTTTCCTTCCTCCAACAAATAATCATTGCTCATACTCTGGCCATAACATGTTTCTAAGAGTTTTGCTAATGTTACTTGACGTAATTCTCCCAACAAATCCTGTAAGGTGGATATCATTATTATCCTTATATTTTAAAAACGGTGTCCAAAATGGAGGGACAATGAAACTTAATTTTACCTGATTTATAAGGCCTGGCGAAGTCGTTTGCTCAGGGTCTTAATGCTACAAGTTCTTCTCAGAAAAATTCATACACATACATTTTTTAAAAATATACTTTTATTGATTTCAGAGAGGAAGGGAGAGGGAGAGAGAGGTAGAAACATCAATGATGAGAGAGAATCATGGATCAGCTGCCTCCTGTAAGCCCCCCATTGGGGATAGAGCCCACAACCGGGGCATGTGCCCTGACCAGGAATTGAACCGTGACCTCCTGGTTCATGGGTTGATGCTGAAGCACTGAGCTACACCAGCTGAGCCACATACATTTTTTTACATGGCATTGGGGGTTTCACAGACTCCCATAGGTTGATCAGGCTAAAGGTCCCTGCCCCAGAGGGTGACAGCTACAATCTGTAAGTAAGGCTCCCATCTCCACTCCTGGGCTCCAAATACAAACAGTTCTTTTTCACTTAACCGCTTTCTTGCTATAGTTTTCCATAGAGTTTCTGTCTCTTAAAGGTACTGGACTTCTTGCTTGCTTTTTCCTGTCTTTGATTTCATATCGGATGACAGATATATTCTGGACATTTCATTGACTGCCCTT
The DNA here is from genome assembly GCF_000147115.1 of Myotis lucifugus. Taxonomy (NCBI): domain Eukaryota; kingdom Metazoa; phylum Chordata; class Mammalia; order Chiroptera; family Vespertilionidae; genus Myotis; species Myotis lucifugus. The sequence goes on along the minus strand of NW_005871141.1, from coordinate 796,517 downwards.
CTAGTTTTGTTACTTTTAGATTTTCCCAATATGTGAGGGATTTTCCCGAGTATCACACACTTTCACTTGACTGACACCATGTGCCTTTTCATTGCTCAGAGTTTCTCCCACAATGTTGCTATCCAATTTCACTTCTAGTTAAATCTGTCTGATTTCGTTTTTTTCTCTTTGTTTGAGGTCTTTATGATGGTTCTTATTGGCTTACTCTGCTTGTGATATAGTACTGTGGCATATTTTAGTTACTTAGAAATCACCCACATGTATGCGAACTCAGAATTGTAAGAGTTGGTCTGATTTGCAGTTTAGATTTCTGGGGACAGGGTTTCCTTTGTGTGGTTATGTGGTGTGCTCTAAGCCTCTTCTTTCTATGCCTTATGCCATCTTAAATCTATTTTCCCATGAAAATAAAATGTTGATATGGGCATATTTCACACAGTGCTGTTTTCGATATGATTTATATGATTTCTATATGACCTATATGATTTCTATATGATTTGTAAGTGTATACACACTTTTTTCTGATAGCTCAGTTGATATTTTTTTTCTTTCCAGATTTAACCCATTGGAATTCATAATTATTCAAAGTGTGTATACATTTTTGGGACACCCTATATATCATATACATACATCCTATCTAATAAAGAGGGAATATGCTAATTGACCCTCACTCCATCGCAAAGATGGTGTGCCCACAGCCAATAAGGAAGGGATATGCTAATTAACTGCCATGCCCTCACAAAAGATGGCTGCCCCCATGTGGTCAAAGATGGCCACCTCCGAGTGGTCAAAAGATGGCCACCACAAGATGGCCGGCAGGGGAGGGCAGTTGTGAGCGATCAGGCCAGCAGGGGAAGGCAGTTAGGGGTGACCAGGCCAGCAGGGGAGGGCAGTTGGGGGTGAACGGGCCTACAGGGGAGGGAAGGCAGTTGGGGGGACCACGCCTGTAGGGGAGGGCAGCTGGGGGCAACCAGGCTGGCAGGGGAGGGCAGTTAGGGGCAACTAGGCCGGCAGGGGAGGACAGTTGGGGGCAACTGGGCGGGCAGGGGAGGGCAGTTGGGAGTGATCTGTCTGGCAGGGGAGCAGTTAGGCGTCGAACAGGCTGGCAGAGGAATGGTTAGGGGCTGATCAGGCTGGCAGGCAGAAGCACTTAGGGGCAATCAGGCAGGTAGGCAGGCAGGCAGGCGAGCAGTTGGGAGCCAGCAGTCCCGGATTGTGAGAGGGATGTTCGACTGCCAGTTTAAACTGGCAGTTGGACATCCCCCAAGGGGTCCCAGATTGGAAGGGTGCAGGCTGGGCTGAGGGACACCCCCCCCCCAGTGCACAAATTTCATGCACTGGGCCTCTATATATGTGTGTGTGTGTGTGTGTGTGTGTGTGTGTGTGTGTGTGTGTGTTTGTGTGTATATATTAACATTAAATATATTTAATAACATTGTCAGTAACCAACTAGCAGAAATTTGGCTGCTAGTGGATAGATTCTGTTTGTTCTACACTTAATTTCGTGTCTAGCCTGGTATCCCTGCTTGACCTAGCCCCCAAAGACCTTATTTCTAGCTGATAATTCTGCTTTAAAATTTGTCTGTAATGTAGCTATTCTGTTCCTCTCAGTATAGTATAGTTATAAATGATAGCTTGGTTTGAACCCATCTTAGGGAAAGTTGAAAGAAGAGACTAATTATGAAAGCAGCATCTTCTTTCTTCTTTTCAGAATGTTTTAGTAAAGAAGTCAATGATCAAACACCCACAAAGTGTATTCAGCTTTTTTCCCTTTCATTTTGAGGATGTAATTTAAGTAAAAGGTTGAAGATTTCTCGGAGGTATTTTCCCGCATTGATATTATTAGAGCTGTATTTCAGCCGTGTTTCTTGCTCTGGAGATGTTCTCTCTCCCGCTTATCTCTGTAATTGCCCCTAGTGCTCTAATGTAATGCACTTAGATCATCCTGTTCCCTTGCCCCTGATGCTGATCTGGTAGCTCCGTATGACAGGAAACAGTGATTCGCAGTATCTTTGATTGTAATCCTGATTAACTTTGCCTTATGATCTGAACATTAGGCTGGATTATTTCTAATCTTTTTTTATGGAATATTTTTAGAGTAAGAGATCTACACGAAAGAATTCGTCTTGCCTCACACAAATGTAACCTAGCAGAATCCACTCTGATGATCCCAAATATGTTTGTTATTCTTTAGTGAAATTTCCATGTTGTCTTAGGTTAAATGCTTAGATTCTAAAATAAGGTGATTGAACAACAACTCTTTAATTGGTTTAAGAGAACTTAATCTTTGGAAGTCATTTCAATGTCAAGATTTTACAACATACCCATCTTCCATGGATCTTAATTATTTGGTTATGGTGCATCCTTTGAAGGCTGTTATTTTTCTACTATAGTGACAGATTTCTGCTTTATGACTTAAAAAATCTTAGAACTTATACATTTTTTGCTTTTCTGACCATATTTCCTAATCTTTTGTAGTCTGTAATTTTCTTATTCCTTTTACAAACAGTTGGTAAGGTTCATATCTCTTTGCTTACAGAATAAAAATCTATATCTTTCTTAACCAGAAATAGTTATGATTATAAAGTAGAAAAACCAAGTCATTATGAACTAATTTATATAAATTGAGCATATTACTTAGTGATTATAAAGTTCATTTGATGCATTTGCTTTTATTAAATACTACATTTGTGAGAGATCAAACTGTACCTTTTGCATTTTGTGGTTGAACAACAATGTTTCTAATTTCTGTGCAGGTTGGGCATGTCAAGAGAGGAATCTACAAAGCTCACGGCTGGACCAAACAGTGATGGAGCTGAAAGTAGTTCTTCATGTGGGAGCTCGAGTCTTCCAGGTCTTTCTTCACAGGCTCCCTCGGAAGAACAACAGCCAAAAATCATGAAAAGTCCAACTTCTGCAGAGCCTGAGTTCTGTGCTGGGCTCTGCCCTATGGCAGATGTAGGAAAAGAGGGAATGGCAGAGTCGGAATTGGAGGATATCTTGATCCCTGAAGAATCTGTGATTCAGGAGGAAATTGCAGAAGAGGTAGAGACAAGTATCTGTGAGTGCCAGGATGAAAATCTTAAGGCAATACCTGAATTTTTGGAGGAGTCTGAAATTCCAGGCAGCGCTCATGAAGAGCCCCAGATAGCAATTCCTGAAGAAAACTTGGAATCTTGTGTTATAATGAACGATGTTTTAGAGGCTGTGCCTCATGTTGAACTGAGGGTGGAAGAGAAATCCGAATCTCCCCAGGAAGAAATGTCCGTGGTTATCGAGCAGCTGGAAGTCTGTGACTCTCTCATTCCTTCCACTTCTTCTGTGACTCACCTCAACGACCCAGAACATAAGGAGCCAGAAACTGACACAGAGACCAATACTCCAAAAATGAAAACAGGGTCATCTCCTTTAGAAGGCCAGTTTCCGAAGGGAGGGATCGCTGTGGATATGGAGCTACAGAGCGATCCTGAGGAACAGCTTTCGGAAAACGCTTGCATCTCTGAGACCTCCTTCTCCTCTGAGAGCCCAGAGGGGGCCTGTACCAGCACGCCATCCCCCGGAGGGGAAACCCAGTCTACTTCAGAAGAATCATGCACTCCAGCCTCTCTGGAGACGACGTTTTGTTCTGAGGTATCCAGCACTGAACATGCAGACAAATACAACCAGAGGAAGCCCTCCGATGGAAACCTTCACGCATCTCTGATATCAGAAATATCGCCCGTGTCCACTTCACCTGAAATATCGGAAGCGTCCCTCATGTCCAATTTACCTTTAACCTCGGAAGCATCCCCCGTATCCAATTTACCTCTAACGTCGGAAGCATCGCCCATGTCCGACTTACCGCTGACATCAGAAACGTCTTCCGTGTCTTCCATGCTTCTCACAGCTGAGACCACTTTCGCATCCAGTTTGCCACTTCCTCCAGAAACATCTCCAGTTTCCAACTCTTCCCTGAATGAAAGAGCGGTGCATCAACAAAGAAAGTCCCCTTCCGTATCTGAAGAACCACTCTCTCCGCAGAACGATGAAGGCCCCGCCCCTGCCCAGCCCCTGGGAGAGAGCCTTCTCTCTCAGCAGAAGACTCTGTCCAGTACTCCGGAGCCCCTCCACCTGGGCCCTCCTCCCGTCGCTCCCGAAGCATTTCCATCCAAAGAACTCCACAGCCAGCCCCCGGCTCAGCAGCCTTGTCAATCACATGTTGACACAGAGAAGCCCTATCCTGCTCCGATTCCAGAACTTCCTTCTGCAGAAATCATCAAAGGGAAAAATCCTAATGTGCTGCCGAGAACAGAAAAGAAAGGGGTGTCCTCACCATTGGAACTGCCTGTCTTTTCTGAGGAGACAGAGAGTAAAGGAACTGAGCTTCCAGCAGCTCAGTCACAGGACCAGTATGTCTCCCCGGGGGAGAAGGCTTCATTTCCAGAAGCCTCCAGAAGTAAAACACATAAGCAAGGGAGCTCGCAGAGCCGGTTGGAGACCCCGTATCCTTCCAAGCTGTCGGAGCCCTCCAAGTCACCTGACGGCGGAAGGAACGAAAGCAGAGAATCCGAGATAGCGAAGAGGAAGACCGCAGAGCAGCACAGCTTTGGCATCTGCAAGGAGAAGAGAGCGAGGATCGAAGATGATCCGTCCACCCGGAATGCATCATCTGGCAGCCCCGCTGAAAAGGAGCAGCAGCCCCCACGAGAGGAACCCAGAGTCCCTCCTCTCAAGGTAGGGCGTTTTATAAGAATGAGAAAGGGGGAAAGCACGTCCATCCTACCCTTTT
>NW_005871141.1:785988-791652 GCF_000147115.1 Myotis lucifugus | reverse complement strand
ACTAGATACTGAACTTCCAGAAATAAATGAGTCTGCTCCCTCGGGTCTTATGTAGCAGTGATTAACGACACTCCAGGCGCCAGTCTAATATTAAGGGATCCTTTTTAAGACTGTGCGTTGGGCTAATAGAAGTTTAGATGCATGTATGTATTTAGACCTCAGCATTTAAGGGAAACGAAGTGGGGAGGCAGAACAGGGCCTGGACTTGACCACAGGCCACTGAGATGCAGGGTCTTTTGGGGACTCCAGGGTGTAGGACAGAGCATTGCACTAAATAAACTTGGGAAAACTTGAAAGCTAATTCCTTGGCCTTTAAGAGTTCAGAAGAACTAGAGAAAGAAGTCAGGAATTCGAGGCATGCACTAAAGAGATGAAGGTACTTGTTATCCCTTCATTCATTTTCCAACAAACACTGAACACCACCATTGCCTAGCAGAGAGGGACCTGGCTTTTGGAAGAGCCTCATTAAATTTCCTTCAACAAATCAATGAAATTGCTTTGTGAACCCTGAAGGGAAATGCTGTGGATATATAGGCATCCAAATCCTTTTTTTTTCTCCTTCTGAGCTAGTGAACGAGGTATTTAACTTCACACAAAACATAAAGCCTGTGGACAAACATTTCTATGTAAATATTTTCTTTTGATCCCAGTAGATTTTAACTCTTGGAACACAAACCTTTTATATATAAATTGGCTCTTCCTGATAAACTGAAAATTAAGTGTAATTCAAAGAAAGTCTGTTTAATAAAAAAAAAATTCTACCCACTATAATTTAAACTTATGCCGTGCTTTTATCTGAGTCCATTTATATTGCTCCCCAATAAAATGGATTATTCCACATAGGATTGGTCTAGAATCATAAACACACTCAAGCTTTGCTTTTCTTAATCTCTTTTTATTTGCTGTGCTCTGCCACCTTTTTATATGTGACTCATGATCCCCATCAGGTTGGCTTTTAAGAGTGTGGCTGTAGTTATTGTTTAATAAAGCAGTCCCTAGTAAATGAGATTCTGGAGATGTAAAAGATGAATATAAAACACTGCTATGTGTTTTAATTTATGAAGCAGTGGAAAGAAAAATACTAGCATTCTTTTCATTAGAAATCTTCTTAAACGTATTCTTTTATTTTTTTGCCAAAAACTTATTTTCAAAGTGATACACACTTTATGTAAAGATAGATAAATAGGTAGATACTACAAGTGTACTTGGTGTTTGTTTGGTCTTGAGGTCTTAAGACTTAATTAGGCTTAATTTTTTTAATGTTCTAAATTTCTTAAACTAAGGGGAAATCTTGAAAAGGAAACATTGAATCCCCTCTCTGAATTGACCTTCACTTTGGAGCGTTTGAATCAGAAGAGAGACATCACAGGTTTGAAAATGAGAAATGAGGTAGCTCAGGAAGGTAATTCCATCTGCCAGCCTTCCACAGCCTAATTCCAAAGTGACATGATCCTGTAGTACTAGTATGTGTCAGGTGTTTATAGTGTGAATATACAGTTGTTAAGAAGAGAGATGTTTTCTATGAAAGCTTTTTCCGGGGGGGGGGGGCGGGGAGAAGGGGGAAGAGGACACATAGGGCATGTCAACAGCTCTGAATGGGGAGCCCAAAGGCTCCTGAGGCTCAGTGCTAGATGGCCCAATGGCACGGCGATCTACATTACCTCCAGATTTTTCCAGAGTAAAATGAGACCTTAGCTAGGTCCCTTCTAGCTCTACCAGTCTATGATCTAAGGATGTTCTTCGTGACTAGAGAATCACAAGCATTGCTATGGTGTGTGGGTTGTTAGGTCTTGTGCCTCCTGATTGGCCATGACTGTGTCTCTTCATTAGCATGAGTAGGTGAACAGTGTGGGTTGGGACATTGACAAAATTCAGCAAACTGTAGATTACCAGGATCAAAAGAAACTGCCTGACTCATACTTCCTTTTAGAGGCGGAAAACGAGAGTTCCATCTTTCTAACAGTCCTCTGAAGGAACTGGACCGGAAGTAACTAGTCTCACTTTACTTCTGAGTTCACAGACTTTTTGTGTGTGCTTATTACCTATGTATAAAGCAGCAGGCGCGGCGATACAAGGATGCATAAAAACAAGGATACACAACTAGGGTCTCTGGCTCAGGAAGGGTATTGGAGACACTGAAGGACACAGTGATTTGCGTAGCATCACAACGTTCCTCTGAATAAAGTCAGGATGAGAATTCGTCTCCTGACCCCTAGCTAGAGGTGTGTGTATGTAATTAAGACAGATAAACTCAAGTAGAGTTAGGGTCCCAGATTTTCATGCCAGCAAGGAAGATCATTTAAAAGCTAAATATCTCTATTAGCTAACCTCACTGTCTTTTAGCTAACCTCATTTTAACAGATCTGGACTTGGTTTCCATCTATATGAGGCATTAGGAAGATGCTTCATTTCCATTGCAAATGAAGTCACCAGGTTGATGTTTTCATAGCGTAAAAACAGAGATTAAAATGTTTAATTCTCACATCCATGCTGCATGTCATGTCCCTTGGTACCCTAAAGGCCCATCGATGCCACATTATGAGAAAATGCAGCTCCTGTTACGTGCCATGCATCTCCTCTGTGACCATGGACCAACCTTATCTTTCCACTCTCCCTCCTTGTAGATCCAGCTTTCCAAGATCGGGCCGCCATTCATCATCAAGAGCCAGCCAGTCTCCAAGCCAGAGTCTCGAGCCTCCCCCAGCACATCCGTGGGTGGAGGCAGGAACACCGGGGCCAGGACCCTGGCGGATATCAAGGCCCGGGCCCAGCAGGCAAGGGCTCAGCGAGAGGCAGCCGCAGCCGCAGCGGTAGCCGCCGCGGCGAGCATCGTCTCGGGGGCCATGGGCGGCCCGGGAGAGGGTGGCAAGGCCAGAACCCTGGCGCACATCAAGGAGCAGACGAAGGCGAAGCTCTTCGCAAAGCACCAAGCCCGAGCGCACCTCTTCCAGAGCGCGAAGGAGGCCCGGCTGCCTCCGCTTGGCTGCAAGGAAGGCCCTCCCAGCTTAGAGGTCCCTCCCGCCCCCGAGGCCAAACTCGAAGGTTCAACAGGTGTCATCATTGCCAATCCCAACTGCAGGTCACCCAGCAGCAAGCCCACGCCCCTCCGGGAGGCCACCCCTGCCCTCCAGCCGCCCCTCCCACCCACCAAACCCCCAGACGCGGCCACGGACGTAGCCGTGCATGGTCCTGAGGAACGTGTACCCGCGTCCCATGTGTCTGAGAAAACGGTTTCCTCTACCTCCTCGGAAAAGAGCGATGTGCCCATGCTGTTCGGTACAAGTGCGGTCCCCGTGTCGGTCTGCAGCGCGGCTGTGTCGGGAGCAATTAAAGAGCATCCCTTTGTGAGTCCCGTCGATCAGCCCTCCGTCCTCGTGTCTGTCGATAGTGCAAACACTACCATTGCTGCCTGCAGCCTAAGCGTGCTCACCACCATCCAGGGCGCGGATGCCCCGTGCATAGCCGTTGTACCAAAATGCGCCGAGAGCACGCCCCTCCCCGCCGCCCCCAAGGGCCCCAGCACCGCGGGCTCCGTGGATGACACGCAGGCGCTCATGTCCAGCAGCGGTGCGGGCGGCGTGGTCTCTGGGCAGTACCCCTCTGTGCCAACCCTCTCCATCGCAAAGAACTTGCCAAACCACCTCGCCACGACTTCTGTCCTGGTTGCCTCACCGGGAATGAGCGCCAGGTTCCCTCCCGAGAAGAGAGCCGGGCCGGGGGGTGACGAGCAGGCCGTGCCCACGGGGACCCCGGGGCGAGCGGCCCTCGGCTGCAGGGACGTGGGAGCCGTCACGGACCCTCTGGTGGCCCGCCCGCCCATCGCCGTGTTTACTGGAGGCATGTTGACCATCAGCTCTTACGACTGTGCCCCCAAGTTCAGTGCCGAGAGCTTGGACAAAACTTCAGGGCCTCGGAACAGGGCAGAGAACTGTGGGAAAGGCCAGCACCCAGCGGCCTTCGCCCCGGCCGCCATCAACAGGTCGATCCCCTGCAAGGTCATCGTGGATCACAGCGCCACCCTGGCCTCCGCAGTGTCCCTGGCCGTGGCCGTGGCCAGCGCAGAGGCGGGCGCGGACGCCCAGGGCAGGTCGGGGAGGACAGAGGTGGCCCTGCAGCCCGTGGCCTGCCCCCAGGTGTCCGTGATCAGCAGGCCAGAGCTGGCTGCCACCGAAAGCATCGATCCCGGGCCCAGTGTCATCGCCGGGTCTGCAGCCAAACCAGACAGCAAACCGACGCAGGCCCCCTGCCCAGGCCTCCGGGAGGCGCCCCTGGTCCTTCCCGAGACACTACACGAGGCGACGGCGCCTGGCAACAGCTTTGCTGAGCAGGCCCGTGGCCCGGCCACTTTCAAAAGTGAAGCCGACACAACCGGTGGTGGCCCGTATGCTGCAGGCGGCCGGCTGAGCTGGAAGGAGGAGGCCGTGAGGAGCACGGGGCCGCCGGGCAGCCACTCAGGGCCAAGCAGACAGAAGGAGCGTCCAGAGCTGGGCTGTGCCAAGGCCGTCAAAGCCGAGCGCGCCGGCTACTCGCACGTGGCGGAGCTCCACCCCAGGAGCCTCCTGCCGGGGGTCCCTCTGCCCCCGAAGCCCGAGCCCCAGGCCGTGGACAGAGCGGACAGGGGCTTCCGAGTGGACACTGGGGACCTCCCCGGCCCCGAGCGGCCCCCTCCGGCCACGGAGGCAGCCCCGGGGGTGCAGCAGACGCAGAACAGGAAGGTCCCCACCTCGGGCCCCGGGGACGAGGCGGTGTCCTTGGCTGCGGACACCCTGAAAAGAGCGCCCAACGCAGGCAGCTCGAGCTGCCGTCTGTCGTCCGTGGAGGCGAACAACCCACTGGTGACCCAGCTCCTGCAGGGCAACCTGCCTCTGGAGAAAGTGCTGCCGCAGCCCCGGCTGGGAGCCAAGCTGGAAATCAACAGGCTCCCGGCGCCCCTTCAACCTACCTCAGCGGGGAAAGCCGCCGCGGAGAGGAGCGTCGTGGAAATGCCCTCCAGCTCCCCGAACCCCGACGGGAAGGGCTACCTGGCGGGGACCCTCGCGCCGCTCCACATGCGAAAGCGGGAGAACCACCCCAAAAAGAGAGCGGCCAGGACGGCGGGGGAGCACGCTCAAGTCAAATGCGAGCCAGGGAGGTTGCTGGTGGAGCCCGAGGTCAAGGCCCTGCCCTGCGTCCTGGCCCCGGCCTGGCCCCGCTGGCCCCGGGCAGCTCTTTCCCGCAGAGTGGCTGGGCAAGCAGGCCCCGCCGGCCAGGCGCCCCCGGCCCCGACGTCAAGCAGCAGAAGCGCTGCTGCCCGCCTGCAGCTTCCAGCAATTCCGTGGTCTCAGGACCCGAGGGCTCTACATCGATGTATTTCTGTCAATTCAGTAACCCCGAGACCCAAGACAATAATTAACATGCTTAAATTCTGCTTCTGTAAACTGTTTTTTTTTGCAAACCAGTTTCCTCGTTCCAAACCCTGGGATGTAATCAATACCTTTATGATTTTTGTGTTCATGATATGTAAATGTTATACTAAATGCAAAAAAGCAAAATTTAAGACAAACAGCAAAAAAACTCAGATCATGATGGCTCCAAAATTAAAAATGATCCAGAATACTTTTAACAAGGACGTATAGGACCTGACTGCCTCCCATTAACTGCCCTTTTTAAATAATAATAATCCAC
>NW_005871141.1:753198-785888 GCF_000147115.1 Myotis lucifugus | reverse complement strand
CCACCTGTTCCTCACGCGGAAGCCCCAGCCGAGCAGAAACAGCCTCCCGTGGCCGTGGAGACCACCAAGCGCCTGGGCTGGCCGCCGGCCACGGGCCTCTGTAGCAATATCAAATCCGAGCCGGTCTCCTTCGAGGAAGGCCTAGGCAGCAGCTGTGAACTGGGCCTGAAGCAGGTTCCCTACGACCAGAACGAGATGAAAGAACAGCTGAAAGCGTTCGCGCTGAAGAACGCAGACTTCTCTCCCTATTTGCTTTCTGAGCCACAAAAGCCTTTCCCCCCATTAGCTGCGCAGAAGATGCCGGCGCCGCCGCCGCCGCTCTGCGGAAACTACCCAGCCATACACTTCGGCAGCACGAGCTTCAAAAGGGCGGCCTCTGCCATCGAGAAGTCCATCGGGATGTTGGGCAGCGGCCCTGGAGCCGCCGCCGCCGTGGGCCTGCCCGGCCAGGGCGCCCCGATGCCCGCGCAGAACTTCGCCGACAGCAGCAGCTCCGAGGAGCTGGAGCTCAAGTGCTCCTGCCGCCTGAAAGCCATGATCGTGTGCAAGGGCTGCGGGGCCTTCTGCCACGACGACTGCATAGGGCCCTCCAAGCTCTGCGTGGCGTGCCTGGTGGTGCGGTGAGCACGAGTGTGGTGTGCCTGGTGGTGCGGTGAGCACGAGTGTGGTGTGCCTGGTGGTGCGGTGAGCACGAGTACGGTGTGCCTGGTGGCGCGGTGAGCACGAGTGTGGTGTGCCTGGTGGTGCGGTGAGCACGAGTGTGGTGTGCCTGGTGGCGCGGTGAGCACGAGTGTGGTGTGCCTGGTGGTGCGGTGAGCACGAGTACGGTGTGCCTGGTGGTGCGGTGAGCACGAGTGTGGTGTGCCTGGTGGCGCGGTGAGCATGAGTACGGTGTGCCTGGTTGGTGCGGTGAGCATGAGTATGGTGTGCCTGGTGGTGCGGTGAGCACGAGTACGGTGTGCCTGGTGGCGCGGTGAGCATGTGTGTGCATGGTGGCGCGGTGAGCATGCATGTGTATGTGTGTGTGTGCATGGCGTGCCTGGGGATGCAGTGAGCGCGTGTGTAGTGAGCATTAGTGTGGTGTGCCTGGTGGTGCCGTGAGCATGCGTGCGTGGCGTGCCTGGTGGTGCAGTGAGAGCCTGTGCGTGGCGTGCCTGGGGATGTGGTGAGCGTGAGTGCGTGGTGTGCCTGGGGATGTGGTGAGCGTGAGTGCGTGGCGTGCCTGGGGATGTGGTGAGCGTGAGTGCGTGGCGTGCCTGGGGGTGCGGCGAGTGTGCGTGTGCGTGGCGTGCCTGGGGGTGCGGCGAGTGTGCGTGTGCGTGGCGTGCCTGGGGGTGCGGTGAGTGTACATGTGCGTGGCGTGCCTGGGGGTGCGGTGAGCGCAGTGTGAGGTGCAGTGTCCCTTTTCCTCGGTGCAAATGCCCAGCGGCCGCAGCCAGTCGAGTAGCGCGGAGCTGGGGGTGCGCTCATTTCCTTCCTCTGGGCCAGGTGACCGCTTCTCCGCGGGGCTATTGCTCTGCGTGTCTCGGGAAGGCGAGAGGGCCTCCCATCCCAGTTGCTCAGCGGCGTGTCTGTCACGTATGTAGTTGGCTTCCAGCTTTGGACACTTTCCGCCCATGTTTGCAGGTCACTACCCACCTTTCGTTTGTGGTGTTTGTTTCAGTTCAGGTGCAGATAGGAAAGGGACATTGTCCATTAGTACTAACCCGATGCAGGTGGAGAAAGACGTGGTCAGTGATGGGAGGTGGGCGGCGCGTTTCCTGTAGAGGAGCCGTTACGGCGAGGGTTTTCGGGTTTTCCGTTGGCTCTTCTGGCACCACTTTTCCCCGTGGTGAAACCATCGTTGGAAAGGGGACTCTGATTTCAATGTTCACTTCCTGGTCTTTACTCACATCACAAAAGATACAGTGAAAGAGGTATCTCCTGACTCTCTCCTCCCTGTGCCCTCCTTTCAGAGACGGGCAGGGCATCTGCGTGGGCCTTGGACAGGGTGCACACGTTGTCCTATCATGTGTCTCGGGCCGGACATTGCATGGCAGTAGCCTGGTCCGCGCCCTTTGATACCTGATCCTGGGGGATCAGTTGGCCACCAGAGAGCCCTAGGCCCAGAGGATGTCAGAGCTTCGTGTGTGGGCTTTAAGAGCAAGTATTGTAACAATGCCTTAAAATTCAAAGGAAAATGCTGTGTGTGCCAACACATACAAAGGGGTGGGTCATGTCACTATTGGTCCATTCTCTTCACTCCTTTACAACGACTAGATATTAAAGTCCGGGGGAAGTTATCGTAGACCCTGCGGGTGGCACCAGTGCCTCCGGCTTCCAGCTCTGCAGAGGTTGGCCACCTCATGTTTAAAGTGTCCTTGACGATCAAAGGGACTACAGAAGGCTGAAGGGCCGACATTTTTCTGAACAACTTTTTCCTCGTGATTCACAATCTATACGATTCTGCTTAACCCTGAAACAGCCACCGTTTTAGAAATCGTCGCAGGGATCCCGTGTTTTGTTTTCTTTCCCCTCAGGTGAGTGCAGTGCAATCTTCCTGTTTGGGGAGTGGAGCTGCTTCGGAAAAGGGACGCTGCATCTTCCACGCGCCGCCCGTGTGTGCCCTGTGAGTCTGAGTGTTGCTTACCTGAGCTCCCTCCCCCGAGCGTTGCCCACCCTCGTGCCGGAGAACAGCTTTAGTTCCAGAGGCTCTGTTCCCTAAAGCAAGTTCAAAAGCACATGCATGTTGTGAGAAGATGGAAGACAACAAAAGCCACGCCATGTCACTTCCGATTACAGAGCACAAAACGTGGAGTGCCATTAACCCGCTGATTGATTGAGGCTGTAGAATTTAAAAACACAAAACATGGGGGGGGGAATATCATCTGTCCACGGTGAGAATGACAGATATTTTCACGTGGGATCATCCTAATCCATGTAAACTTTTGACATTCCCTTAAAATACGTCTTAAAAATTAACTGGAATGAACAGAAATTGCATTCTGGAGAAGAAAAAAAACACACTTGTGATTTTCTTTTTTTTTTTTTACAATAATCAACTATGGTATATGTCTCCCCCCCCCCCCCTCCATATTTATTATTGTGATGTTGCCAAATTTTGTTAGGTGGCAGAGCTGTCGTCATTGTTAACGCATTGCTGATAGGGAAAGGTATTTTATCTTCCAAATCAAGACAAGCAAAGAAGGGCCTGTTTTGTGGCCTCAATTTGGTGCTTCAGTACCGTCACTTCTGTTTTTCACATGAACAGTAACAAGATCAACTCCTACCCGAGAAAAATAGCAATGCACTGAACCAGCCCTTCCCAGGGAGGAGGGATGCAGCTGAGCGCCCGCGAACCTTGCCTCCGCTCCGGGTGGCCTGAAGGCGGCATCCTCGTCCCAGCATCCCAGTGGTCAGCTGGGCTCTGATGTCACCGGGGTCAGAGGATCATGCTGACATCTCCTCCTGCTCTCAGAGGGGCATCCCTGAATCTAGACACGTGCAGGCCAACTCCTTCCACACTCAGCTGCTGCTCTACCAGTGTCAGGGACTGTCTACACCAGCAGATTCACATCTATCCTCTCAGTAACTGACACGGTGTTGAAAGAAACTCCAGCCTACGAAACCTTTGCACTCTGTCGATGAGGTACGATTGAGGCCGATGTGGTGCTGAGCCCATTGTCCGCTCCGTCCTGGTGGAATCCTGCCTGCAAGTCGCTTACTGGGAATAAAGAAAAGTGTCCTTCTGTATGTTTTGATTTTTCGCAGAATAGGTTTGGGAGATCAATCGTTGACCATGCATGGAGTCTATCCCCTGGTCCAAAGAGCTTACTTTTACCATGCCCTTGCTGTTGTGGGGTTTGTTTGTTTGTTTGTTTGTTTGTTTTTTGCCCCAGTTTAAAGTCCTAATGTTGACATATGGTTTTTATGACTGAAAAATTAGTATCTTTGGGCTAAAAAATAATGGAAAGAAAGAAACAAATGCAGAAATAGACGGTCCATTGACTAGATACACAAAAGTCAGTCTATTTAGATGAGGTGAGTAGGTCCTTAGTTTCCTGACTCCCACAGGTGTCTGCCTGCGTGCAAATGGAATATGTGACTTCCTACATGGTTACTGTGGTGTAATGTGCAAATCTTAGCATGTGCATCATCCTGATCCTTGGCCACTACGCTATCTATCCTCATCAGGAGTAGAACTTGCACATGTGACATGCAATTTTTTTTTTTTAATCACAAAGGATGTATTTCTGTAAGTAGCACTTTCGGAGCAGGGGAAGGAGGGACGCGCCACTCCCCACCCCCCTCCTACATGATATGCATTTGCCTGAGGTGTACAAAGACGTTCAGGTCGTCAGTGGGCATGTTCATAAGAACGTTCGGATGCAAATTCATTTTCAAAATGAAAAGCATGTCCTTCCCCCCCAAGTGAGAACAGCAGGGATGCTGGTGGTGAACCGAGCACCACGGTGACCAGACTTCCCTGCTAAGGTCGAGTGTGAGAAAGAAAACTTGAAAAGCCTATGAGGTTGGGCCTGGTTGCTATAAAGACTTTGCGGAGATGCGTGCTTCTAGGACGAGCTGTAGAAGGTTTAGTTGACTTCCAGACCTTGGGTAGTCTTTCTCTTCCAGAATAAACACAGACACAAGCGAGCTGCGGTGCAGGGCTTCACGAGGCAGTCGGGGGCAAGCACCCATCATGCACCGGTTTCCTTGACAGACACTCAGAATTTCAAAAGGGGGGGTTCCCCTGGCCTGGGTTCCTCCTTGGTCTGGTCAAGTCCCACTGACAGAAGCTGCAGCCAGGTCAGGGTTGCGTTGTCTCTGGGGTCAAGGCCAAGCACCGTGCTGGCTGCCCGGTGGGCAGGAGCCCACGGAACATGCGGAGCCCAGAGCCACTGTCCATGTGAGTCCGGGCAGAGGAGCTCACCAGACTGTCAGGGGCCTGCGGAGCCAGAATGTCACTGAATAGAAGATCCGTGTTGTCTTCAGTCCTCACGCTCTGTCACTGTGGAGCGAACAAGACGCATTTTTACATAATTTAAAGGAGCTGCTTTTTTTAATAGCACATACTCTTTCGCTTTGTACTATGTTTGATAGTCGCAGGAGAATTTAGGCGGTAGGAAAACTTGGTTGTATTGTACTATTCATGAATGTTTCAAAGAAAGTGCTCTACTCGGCTGCCATGATTTTTTTGTACTGCTGTATTTCTTCCCCTGCTTCATGGAAACCTAATCCGATTCATATTTTTCACTGCAGTTTCTTCTTTTTTATATATGTGTTTGTGTGTATTTTTTTTTCCTCTTTGGTCAGTATTCTGAATGTTTACATCTGTTTGACATTAGCCATTTAATGCCTTTTTTTTTTAAAGGTGGTATTACTCTTACAGTGTAACGGGAAAATGTGAAATCGCCCCAACACAACATGTATGACAAACAGACTGGGGGCTCAGGCCCTCGACATACATAGACGTTTTATCTCAGCATCCAGAGAGGGAACGCCCTCCTCGGTCCTCTACCAAAGAATATATCACTCCCGCGGGAACTCTCAGCAAAGGAGTGGGGAGTCCTCAGAAGGGGGCGCGGTGGGTTCAGCGAGGCGGCTGCGATTGGAAACTGGTGTGCTTGCTTGGATACCCGACGAAATCTGACTGAGTGCAACAAGCATTGAAACAACTTTTAGACGGCGTTTTGTTTGGAATTCAGGGATCACGCATTCTTTAATGGTGCTGTTTGTTTTTTATTTCTTCTTTTCTACAAAGAAAAAAAGTGTTGCCTACAAAAGTGACTGCTCACAATATCATAAGTTAAACAAAATGTTTGTCTTTTCATGGTTCTCGATTTTTCCCTTTCTCAAAGTAACAAGTTGGGTTTCAATATTCAACTGTTCTGGCGAAAATAAAGAAATTCAACAGTAAGTGGTTGTCATGTTTAATTCTTTTCTGAAGTGAGGTAGTTTGTATGCGTAAAATGCACTGATAAGTACATTGAAAATTTAACTTTAGAAAAAATATATAGGGAAGCCCAACCCTGTGCTGTTAAATTATCTACCTTCTCCTTGGTGCGGTGAGTTGTGAACATACGATTACACATATTGTTACAACAGTCAAAACCAAACTGAAACCTCTTTGAGATGAACTGTATCTACTATGTTTATCATCTGAAAATATATTAGAGTCTTTCTGTTTTCGTAAAGAGCTTGTTTATTCTTTATACTAAAGGACACTCAGTTCAAGTAAAGTTACTTCCCTATTTAATTTTAACTTTCAAAATGAATTAACTTTTAAAAATTCTTTTTACATTGCTCATATTTTTATCTTAGGTATTATAACTAGGGTTATTTGAATAAAGTGCTGGGAACCATTAGAGCAAAACTGCCTCAGTTATATTTACATTGGTTAAAAATATACATATTTTTACAGCGAGATGAATCAGAAGCATTAAACATAATTGGCTGTTACCGGAGTTCAACTGTTTTCATCCACAGGGAAAATGTTGCCTTTAGCCACCAGAGGGCGAAAGAGGATGTTTACTTTTGAAAGAAAAAGAGAAGAATAAAGCAGGCTTCCTCCTCCGAAAACTGACTTCGATGATTATAATAATGAGAGTCCACCTCCCCCAAGTAAGTCGGTGGAAGATAGATGCTTCTCCATTTCACTAAATTATTTTTGGTGCAGGATGACATTCCTTTTTTGTCCTATTAAAATGTTTACAAAATACTTCATTAATTTTACTTAGTGTTACGGGATTTTTTGTTTGCATTACTCCACAGTCTCTTCCAAATTTTATATTAGAGAAATCCGAACAGTGCAGCATTCTTTAAACTGGCATTTATTGAAACTGATCTGGCCCTAGCCTGTTTGGCTCAGTAGGTAGAGTGTCGGCCTGCAGACTGCAGGGTCCCAGGATCGATTCAAGGGCAAGCTCCTCCCTGGCCCAGGCTCTGGTCAGGGCTCGTGCAGGATGCAACCAATTGATATGTTTCTCTCACATCGATATTTCCCTCTGTCTTTTCCTCTCTCTTTCACTCTTTCTAAAAATCAATGGAAAAATATCCTCAGGTAAGGATAAAAAAAAAAACCTGACTAAATGCCTTACATGTTTTAATTCATTTATTCTCATAAAATAGGTACAGTTACATGATTTTGTATAAATACTAGAGGCCCGGTGCATGAATTCATGCACGGGTGAGGTCCCTTGGCGTAGCCAGTGATTGGGGTCCATTGGGGCCCATCTCACCCAGTCCCAATCAGGGCCGATCGGGGCTGGCCGGCCATGGGAGTTTGGCTGTGGGAGCGCACTGACCACTAGGGGGCAGCTCCTGCATTGAGCGTCTGCCCCCTGGTGATCAGTGCATGGTCATAGCTACCAGTCTTATGGTCGACCAATCATAATGATCGCTTAGGCTTTTATATATATAGATAGATAGATTCCATTATTCTTAATATGATATTGTGGCCTAGCCCTAGCTGGTTTGGTTCAGCAGATAGAGCATCAGCCTGTGGACTGAAGGGTCCCAGGTTCGATTCCGTTCAAGGGCATGTACCTGGTTTTCGGCACATCCCCAGTAGGGGGTGTGCAAGAGGCAGCTGAATTGATGTTTCTCTCTCATCAATGTTTCTAACTGTCTATCCTTCTCCCTCTCCCTTCCTCTCTGTAAAAAATCAATAAAATATATTTTTAAAAATATTGTGGCCTAAAAGAGTAGCAATTGCTCTTAGGATCTAAAGTATTTATTTGTATCCATCGTAGTGCTTATCTGAGGACAAGTGACCTACCCAGTGATCGATCAGTTTCCACATAGATACTTCATTGTCATCAACGGTAAGATGCTATTGTTAAAGAGCTGGCCAGGAAAGTGGTTGATAAAACATTTGGGGGCATCTTTCTGCAAAAAAAAAAAAAAAAAGACACACACACACACACACACAAACAAACAAAAAACCACAATTGAACAGGAATCCTAGAAAGTGTTTCTCACTCCACAAAATCATTTAAAGACTAGATATACATTGCCTAGATTTAATATTTCAAGTTCAGATCACACACGATTATCCACAGAGATACGCAGAAGTAGGAAGTTGGAGTAACCCAATGTCACAGCTAATCTCGTAGTCTAAATTGCACAATGGGTCTCTCTCTCTTTTTTATGGAAACTTTTATCCAAGTTGCCAGTGTAATGAATTATCATACACTTCCACTAAATGGAGGAAGGTCACGTGATTTGCAAAGTAAGTGATTTGCAAAGTAAGGGATGGGTATTTTTTGCCATCTTATTTAAAAAAGTTTTGCTTTGCTTTTCTGCTACATTAAGTAATACCCCTTTGTCATGCCTGACTATACGTAAAGCTGGTGCTCAAAGTATTTAGTAGTCCTGCAAAGCATCAGCCAATCCACACAGATGCCAAACAAATCAAAAGAGAAGCTGCTATTACAACAAACCAGTGATGATTGGCTGAATCCCAGCTCTCTGAACAAAGGAGCGCCTGGATCTGCTTTTATTAATAGTCGGGATTTATCCTTAGTCTGTCCATTGCATTTGTGGGAAAATTTGTTTCTGAGGTACTTTTCCCAAGCTAGAATTTCCATCTGCAATCTCATTTACATTATTTTTTAAGGAAATCATTTAAAGGTGGTTCAAAGGTGAGCTTTAACCCAAACACAATCAAATATCCAGGAGTTCCCCCTTGTTGCTTTTTCCAAATACCCTGTTCAGTGGACACTTCCCATAAATATCAAAAGGTAGGAACACCAGGTGCTGGGTGCTTGAAGACACGTAAGATCCATCTTATTTTCTCTGGGCTCAGAAAGTCTTTTTTGCCCTAACCGGTTTGGCTCAGTGGGTAGAGCGTCGATTCTGGTCAAGGGTATGTACCTTGGTTACGGGCACATCCCCGGTGGGGGGTGTGCAGGAGGCAGCTGGTTGATGTTTCTCTCTCATCAATGTTTCAAACTCTCTATCCCTCTCCCTTCCGCTCTGTAAAAAGTCAATAAAATATATTTTTTTTAAAAAGTCTTTTTTTATTAATATACTAGAGGCCTGGTGCATGAATTCATGCACGGATGGGGTCTGGCTGGCCCTACCCCTATCGGGAGTGGGGCTGGTGGTGGGGGAGGGGCCATGGGCGGTTGGCCAGCCGGCCCCGCCCCCGATTGGGAGAGGCCAATCCAGGATGGGGTCAGCCTCGGGGAGGGTCTGTGGGCTGGTCGAACTCCCGGTCAAACTCCTGGTCAAGGGTACAATTTGCATATTAGCCTTTTATTATATAGGGTTTTTATTGATTTCAGAGAGAAAGGGAGAGGGAAAAAGAGAAACATCAATGATGAGAGAGAATCATAGAAGGGCTGCCTTCTGCATGTCCCCTACTGGGGATCGAGCCCGCAACCCAGGTACGTGCCCTTGACCAGAATCAAACCCAGGACCCTGCAGTCTGCAGGCTGACACTCTCTCCACTGAGCCAAACCAGCTAGGGCAGAAAGTCTTGATTATTTTTATCATAAGCTTATAAATTAAAAATAGGTTTTACCTTTGATCCTAACTTGGATCTCTAGTTTCAAAATCTGGTTTTATTCAGGAAAACACTATGTTCCAAATGCAATGATGAGGGAGCCTGGGGGGGTTTCAGAGTGCAGAACTGTCGTTCCATTTTCCTTGATGCGTTTGGCATTCAGTATCCACTTCCGGGTGTAACGTCTTTCAGATACAGGAAAGCGAGGTTGGCCTCAAGGACTGTAGGACCCACAAGCGTTTCCCAGACGTTCTCTTTCTGTAGAGAAGTTACAACACTTATGCAGTCCACTTACACAGAAATAAAATACAGGAGTTCTTGCTATAACAGAAAGTTTATTTGCCAACCAGTTTAAATCTCAAAATGAGGAATGTAAAGGTTTGGGGTATGAGCAGGGACAGTTCTCCATAGTGGTGTCTAAGCAGAAGCCACTGAGATATTTTATACCTTTTCTTTACTTAACATGTGGTCTCCATGTAGATTTGATTTCTTTCTTTCTTTTTTTTTTAGTACTACTTGTTTTTTGTTAAAATAATCTTTATACTTCCAGGGGGGAAAGCTATCTGGAATGAGTTGACATCTTAAAAAGAAACTATCAAAATCATCTGTTAATGTGTGTGTGTGTTTTAACTGATTTTAGAGAGAGAGGAAGAGAGAGGGAGATATAACTGACATGATGGATTGATTGGTTGCCTCCTGAACCCCCTGCTGGGCATCGAGCCCACAGCCCAAGATTTGAGGGATTCGAACTGAGACCTCCTGGTGCATGGGTTGATGCTCAAACACTGAGCCACACCGGCCGGGCTCAAAAACACTTTTTAAAACTACATTCATCGCTTCTCGGCCTTTTGGCTAAGATCAAGTGTAGTATCTGTTCTTATCAGTTTAAAACTACATTCAGAATAGGACTATATGGAGTTTGGAAAGGTTCTTTTGTGGAATTCTTGTCCCAAAAGCTTTGCTTGGCAACAACTGAGAATAATCAGACACCACACTCTACAGTCTCAGTTTTCTAATTTTGATTCTCTCCAAAATAAATCATTTCTAAGCCTTTAGGCTTCATGGCCTGAATATAAAGAAGTGTTTTCTAAATTCCCTTCATGTAAGTAAACTTGTAGGGATTTAACTATATTCTACACCAAAGATGGCAGTTTCCGGAGTGGTTCCCCAAAGGCAGGTTGTCTTTCACAGAAAATAAAACAGATAATATTGTGAAATGCTGTGGACCGCGTGCTGCAAGCATTTCATGAGCAGCATCACACTTGTCATTAGAAAACTCCTAGTGTGCAGGCACTGTCAGTTTACCCGTGTCATACGTGAGGAAACCGAGGCTTCGAGAGTTTAAGGCAAAGAGCACCCAGCTAGGATTTGGAGTGTGAAAGGGTTCTCAGAGGCCAAAGCCCATCCTCTTGTTTACCACAACACACAAGACCGCTCCCCCACCACCGGGTACTGGGCATTCTGAGAGAAGTCAGAGGGCCCAAACCTTGAAAAAAGTCAGAGGCTGGTGGGAAAGATGATGAAATAATTTGAATGTGACAAGAGTGTCACCAGGACATGTGCGAGGTGCAGGGGGCAGGCAGCAACCACGAGGGTGAAACCACTGAGGCTGCCACTGGAGGAGCGTGAAGGCTCCATAGGCTTCTCGCCCGCACCGGCCAGGTTTCCAGGCCGTCCACTGAGGGGCAGGCATGCTCTTCCCTATCAGTATCTGTCATGTCCCTTGAGCAGGGCTCATCAGTGAAGACACAGCCTTGCCCTGGCCAGTTTGGCTCCGTGGATAGAGCGCTGGCCTATGGACTGAAGGGTCCCAGTCAAGGGCACAGAATTAGTTGCAGGCTCCATCCCCGGCCCCAGTCCGGGCACGTGTGGGAGGCAACCAATCGATGTGTCTCTCTCACATCTTTGTTTCTATCTCTCTGTCTCTCCCCCTCCCTCCCACAATCTCTCAAAATCAATGGAGGATTAACAATAAAACAAATAAAATAAAGACAAAATGATCTCCGCGAGGTGTAGGATCCTTGGCACATTTTAGAGACTGTCCCCAAGCTCTTCCTACAGGAATCTAGGCATTTGTTCAGATGTAGGTGATGCTGATCATCGATTTTATAAGTTAACATAGTGTAGCGATGTGTGTGGGCCCCATGCCCCTGGTGTTCATTGACCTTTTAATACTTTTTAAAGTCAATGCAATATGTATTCCCATATTAAAAAGTCAAGTCATATTACAGAGGCTATAGCAAAAAAATGGCAGTGTCCTGATGTAAATTGCAATGTAGCTATTTTTTTAAAAGGCAAAGACTTTGCTTCTGACTATTCACATTATTCAATAGGATTCAGGTAGGAACGACGAGTGAGTCCTGCATGTGCAGGTCACAGGTTTGGATTGAAGTCCAGCTCACGGGCCTTGTCCAGTCCTTCTGAGGAATAAAAGTGTCCCACTTTGCGGATGATCACAAGAGGGGAACATTGTGCCCTACCTGATTTGGCTCAGTGGATGGGGTGTCAGCCTGGGGACTGAAGGGTCCTGGGTTTGATTACGGTCAAGGGCACATGCCCAGGGTTGTGGGCTTGACCCCCAGTGGGGGGCGTGCAGGAGGCAGCCAGTAGGTGAGTCTCTCTCATCATTGGTGTTCTGTCTCTCTCTCTCCCTCTCCTCTCCTCTATGAAATCAATAAAAATATATTTTTTTAAAACAGAGGGGAACATTGTGGTCATTGGAGACAATGAAGATGCATACAAGAGGCAGTCAACACATAACACCAGGGCACACAGTGCCAGAGGTAAACGTCACCCGTGTCAGCATTTTCCCAAGCCAGCCCTGACTGGCTACGTGAATCCCACCGCTTCCCTCCTCCCAGCCGGGGACCTGAGAACACGAATGACAGTGGCCTCTGCTCTCCTGTCTATTCTGTGCCACGGCTGTAAGAGCATGGCTCTGGGTTATTCACGTTCCTATGTGAGTGTCTGACTCACCATCTTCCCCCCAAGACAAAACCATCTTTTATCACCTCTTACTTATAACTTTTTAAAAAACATATATTTTTATTGATTTCAGAGAGGAAGGGAGAAGGAAAGAGAGATAGAAACATCAGTGATGAGAGAGGATCATCGATCGGCATGACTCCCCCTGAGGATCGAGCCGGCAACCCGGGCATGTGCCCTGACTGGGAATTCAACTGTGACCTCCTCATTCATAGGTCAACACTCAACCCCGAGCCACACTGCCTGGGCACTTATAACTATGTTTTAAAGCAAATTGGCAAGCTAATATTTTAAGTACTTTGATAAGTAATTATTTACAGATATGTCAAAGTAATCATAAATTTATTTAGGAGGCTAGATTTGTGAGAAATTACATCTTTCTGTTTCCAAAGAGAGATGTTTAACGTCCCTTTCTACTTAAGGGGAGTGTCATCTCAGGGACTATGCAGTGCTTACCTTGACCCTCAGGACTTCTGAGGGGGTTCCAACAACTGGGGCACTTTGGTGCCAAGTTTCATCCATCATTCAATGAGCAAGCATTGTTTGGATCACCACTTCTCTGCTAAGGGCTGGTTATAGGGGAGACAGGGTTTTACTGATGACTTGATTATTCAAGAAACATGTTACCAAACCCTTCTTTAGTGCCCATCAGCGTTGCACCATGAAACATTGTCATAAGATGGAAGGAATATTCTCAACAATTCAATGTAGGAGTGCCTTTCTAGAAAACATTTCTATTTCCCAGAACAGCTCGGGTGGGGAAGGGGGAATAACTGAGGACATGGAAGTTTTGGAAAAGTAAATCTCCTTTGAAGTCATCATTTAATTTCTTGACTACTTTAGGTTCAGAATAAAAATATTTAGGGAATATAGCACAAGAAGCAAAATATGTTTCTACTGGAGAAGGTGTACCTTCTCGCTTAAAATCCTATATAATAAAAGGCTAATATGCAAATAGACCGAAGGGCGGAACAATAGGTTGCCATGATGTGCACTGACCACCACGCTTAACACAGGAGCTGCCCCCTGGTGGTCAGTGTGCTCCCACAGGGGGAGCGCCGCTCAGCCAGAAGCTGGGCTCCTGGCTGGTGAGCCAGCAGTCAGACATCCCCCGAGGGCTCCGGGACTGGGAGAGAGCGCAGGCTGGGCCGAGGGACCTCCCTAAGTGCACGAATTTTGTGCACTGGGCCTCGGGTAGAAAAATAAGAGAAACTCTCTTGTATGGAGAATGGTATGTCACTACATGAGGCTCATCTGGAGGAAACTGCACTGATGGTCTGGTTTGTTTGGGGCTTGTGGTTCCGTGTTCTGCGTGACTCTCTAGGGCAGGTGAGGCAGCACCTGCTCACTGCATTTTGGTTGCTCTGTTGTAGTCACAGGTAGCAAGCAGTGGGCATTCACATTCTTCTGTCACTAGGCCTTCCCAGGGAAATGAATGTTATCTTCTAGCTAAATTAGCGTTTATTTTCCCTGTGGTTTTACATTCAGGTTAGTAAAGGCATGCTTAAAAAATACATTTGCAATCTTAATAGAAGGGCTTGACTTAGGAAGCCCTTTGGTCAAGATCTAGTAAATCATTTTTTAAAAAGTGAGTATCTAATTTATCAGAAAGGAAAAACTGGGCTCTGCAATCGGCTATTCTCATACTAGGTCCTTTATTAAAATATTGTCACGGGATAGTTCTATGCGTAAAATTCCTGTGAGGACAGATATTTAAACTGTACTTCAGCCCAGAGATTTGGTCTGTTCTCAAGATTTGCAGTTGGCTCGTATAAATATTACCAAGCATGAAGGATAACTTTAATAATGGGAAATTAGATTTCTTGACCCGCAGTTCAGCAAATAGATTTATGCAAATCTGAGGAGGTTCGCTTCTGAGGAGGTTCTATGCTTGCTGTGTGACACTCACTATACATGAGTGCAATATACAGTCTGCTATCCAAGGAGGCTACTCTCCCCACAGTGTTTCCAGAGCCTGCGTGTGCGAGTTGGAAACAGACTCTTGATAAACACCACATTCCCTTGACATCACTTAACCTTAGGCTATGTCATCATTTCCATTTAGTAAAGGAAGCCATGGAGACGGGTGAAATGTCAATGTTTCCCCACGTTTATGTCTTTCCTGTTAATATTGCTGAGGTCCTCTGACCGCATGGCTGTGCTCTGTGCCTGTGCTTCTTACGCTCTGGGACGCATGCAAAGAGCACAGGTAGCTTATTAACAGGCAGACGCCTGGGCTACAACCTGGAAGCCTGACTTAGGGCCAGTCGGTAATTCTGATCAGGAAATTCCACTCAGGAAGCTGAAAGCCCATTGCACTAGGACCTCTCCCTGTATGTGCTATTAGCTGACCACTGAACCTTGGAGGCCAGCAACTTGCAACCACCCAGTCCTCAGCCCATTGTGCGCCATACGCTGCTGTAGAGCAAGTGGCCAACCTTCCCCACACGCCACGTGCATCTATTAAAAACAATGTTTCCCTAAGTGGCAGCCCTGACCAACTTTAACATCATTTTTTTGTGAGAATTTTCAGCTGAAAATATTGTGAGTAATATATTCATTTTTATAATATTCATTGCAAGTTGATTTTTTAAATTAAATTCAAAATATCGTGGCGTGTGGGGATGGTTTTCGTTTTGGACATGTGGCAGTTAACTGATTAAAATCAGTGACAGTTGTCTATGAAGAGTCTATCCATGTAACCTGAAACTCATACAAAACTGAGTACACACTATAATTGACAATAAAATAATAAATAAATCAAAGAAAATGGAGTGAGGATGACCAAGTCACTTAAAAGTACTTCTGTGATTGAATACTCTATATTTTTTTAAAAAGTAAATATTACCAAAAAATGGTAAATTATTAGT
Source organism: Myotis lucifugus (assembly GCF_000147115.1). Classification (NCBI taxonomy): domain Eukaryota; kingdom Metazoa; phylum Chordata; class Mammalia; order Chiroptera; family Vespertilionidae; genus Myotis; species Myotis lucifugus. The sequence goes on along the minus strand of NW_005871141.1, from coordinate 770,543 downwards.
ATATCCTTAACAATCAGTTATACATTGGTCTAGCCATATGATGGAATATTATTCAATAACTAAATTTGATATTATAAAAGGATATTTAATAACATGGGGAAATAATTCACAGTATATTAAATGGAGAAAAAAGCCAGCAGTTTAAAGAGTTATGTAAAAAAGACATGATTATTGCCTCGCCAGGTTTGACTCAGTCTGTTGAGCTTCATCCCATGCATGCAAGGTCACTGGGGGGGCACATGCCCTGGTTGCTGGCTCGATACCCATTGGGGGGCACGCAGGAGGCAGCCCATAGATGTTCCTTTCTCCTCCCGCCCTTTCCTCTCTCTAAAAAAATTAATATTTAAAAAACCATTATTGAAAAAACAACTATAGCTGAGAAAATGCAATATATATATAAGCAAGTGACTATCAATGGTTTAATTTGGTTTGGGACTTGGGGTAATTTTAATTTTATTCTTTATATTTTCTTCAAGATTTCTTCTTTGAATATATATGACTTCTGTTAGCAGATTTTTAAAGCTATTAAAAGTAATGGGAACTTTTAATTGTTAGGAAAACAGCTTATGTCGGTCTACAAAGTCATTCTGAATAATACTGAAAATGTATGCTATATTCATAGACTATTGGCTGATAAGGTTTAATGTTTTCTATATTTATTTTCTCATAGTTGAATATACTAGTTTACGTTAGAGAGCTAAGTTAAATTAATAGTATCTATCAAAAGACATTTTGTTGAAAATGTTGTCTTTTAGTATGCTAGACAGTAAGAGAGAGCATAAAACGACAAGAAAGTATACTTATCAAATTTCTGCTGCCACCCAGTGGCTGCCCAGTCTGTTTTACATGTAGTGCTCACCTAGCTAATGGACCAGTCAAGTTACTCTTGAAGACTACATCATACGTGGGTAAAATCAACCTGCCCGGAAGAAGCCAGGATTTTCTAGTCCTAAGGTGACCCTTAAATCTTATCAAGTAACAGAAATGATCTCTCTCTCTCTCTCTCTCTCTCTCTCTCTTCTTTCTCCCTCTCTCTAAACAAAAATATTTTAAAAAAGAAAAATCTTGCAATAGAACAGTCCTAAGATGTTTAGGGTCCACATGAGTAAGTTGCCAAACAGGGTTGTTTGTTCCACAAATTCTAGAATCTCTTTCTTGCTATAGCACAGTCCTTGGTAAAAATCCTCACTTGAGGATATGTTTATGATTTTAGAGAGAGGGGGAAGGGAGAGAGTGACAGAGAGAGAAACATCCATTGGTCGCCTTCCTATGCGCCCCAGCGGACCGGGAATCAAACCCTTTGAGTGTGCGTGCGGGATGACAGGCCAACCAACTGAGCCACAGGGCAGCGCAGTCCTTCTTAAGCTATGGTGCCGGGAGACCTGTGCCAGGGAGGTTGCCACACAGGAGCAATCGTTAACACTCACTCAGTGAACTGGGTCCCGTCACCTGTGACTCTCAGAGAAGAGCAATGGTGAGGATGAGGCCCAATTGCACTTGGACACCCCCAGAGGGCAGCCACTGCAGTTCCCCAGGGACACGGACAGACGGAAAGGGCTGGCAAGTTTGCTACGGGCTGAAGCAAGGTCCCCAGAGCGCGGTTTGAATGAAACCAAGTAAGATCACGAAGGAAAAGGAGGAAAACACGATACCTGAACAAGGTGCAATTCCAGCGCAGGGCCATTTCAGAAAACAAGCCCCATCTAGAAAGCGAGGTGGGAAGTGTGAGCGCCACACATGTAAACCGGTGCTTGCATCGATGTGCAGAAGCCGCGGGATAAGAATGGAGAGATACACACCAAAGGATTACCATTGGTTACATGATGTGGATGGACTGAAGGGGAAACAACCTTTCCCCCAGCTCTACTTTTTTAAATTGTCACAGTGAGGGTACATAACACTTTAAAAGCTTTAAAAGCCCGTGAAATCAAGGAAACTGTAAGAAGCACTGGCCTGCTGGCCTCTTCATGCATTTCTTTGGGTGCTTTGGGTGCGAGGAGAGAACAACACCATGGAATTGTCTTCAGGGCTGTCAAAGGGTCATTCTCCCGACATGGATGCCAGAAAAGGTGAAGGTCCGGAGGCCTCAACACAAAGCCAGGCAGTTCAGGGACTAACCAGGTCAGGCGGCTGTAAAATGGAGGCATCTAATTGAAAGGCAACTCACGACGCTGAAGCAGATACTAAATCCCACTTTTGAAAGGGCAAAGTCAAAAAGTAATTTAGGAGCTAAAGGAAAACGAATTAAAAAAAGCACTTGTATGGAATAATGGCACATTTCCGATTGGGAGTGAGCCACAATGACCGCCAATGTGTGCTCCGTGCAGGGCAGACTGGGAAACCCCTCCACGAGGTGAACAGGGGACTCCCCGCGGTGCCCCTGGGGGATTCCTTCTGCAGCTGGGATCGGCCCTGAAGACTTTGGAGGGTGGCCCAGGGCTGGTCAGCTGTAAAGACGTGGGTTCCAGGCTTTCATTCCTGCAGGGGTCTTTTCTAGACCCGGTGCTAAGGGTTTATTTTAAGCTCAAAGGAATGGGCATGGTTTTCACGTGAGTTTTGTGTCTCAGGCCTCTAGTTGTATGACACCTGTTTGTTGGCCTTGCTCCTGGCAGGTTTGGACAGTGGACGTCTGTGGCCTCGAAGGCATACGGGGTTCTGTGTGTGACTTGTCTCCTCTTGGAGAAGCAGCAAACCTCAAAGAGGTAAACTTGTTATTGCCTTCTATTGACCAATTTAGAAACACAAGCGATTTATATTGCTGAGAACATATAAAACGACTTAGCACATGTTTGTTTCAATTCTATCATTTGCAACAGCATGGAGGGACCTGGAGAGTATTATGCTGAGCTAAATAAGCCAGTCAGAGAACGACAAGTATCACATGATCTCACTCATATGTGGAATCTAATGAACAAAATAAACTGGTGAACAAAATAGGTCCAGAGACATAGACGCATGGAACAGACTGTGGAATCTCAGAGGGAAGGCCGGGGGTGGGGAGGTATGCATGTGGGGAGATTAACCGGGAAACTTATATGCATAACCCATGGACACAGACAGTAGTGTGGTGAAGGCCTGGGAGGAGCGAGTGCTGAGTGGAGGGCGTCAATGGGAAAAAAAACAACAACAAAGGCACATCTGTACTACTTTCAACAATAAAAATAAATTAAAAAATAAAGAAATAAAGTAAAAGTCAATAAATGATGTTTCTAAACTGGTTGAAATTTAATCAAAATTTATCTTAATAGTTTCAGAACAGTAGCAGTTGATATATTACTGATGAAACTACCCATGTTTTTGAAACCATACAGGAAATCCATTAAGACCAATGAAAGAATCTGTTGCCATGCCTTTATAAGATTAAGTGCTAGTCTTCCCCAGTCCCCTCTCTCTCTTCCCCTTACCCATTGTTATTTTCCTCTCTGTGATTATCATCATCAGAGACAAAGCCTGAAGAACAGCTTGGGATAAAAACAAACGTGCAGAAATCATTTATATAACTTATATGGTGCTTTTATATTTTCCTGGTTTCAAAGTCAGCTCAAACATCGTTTAGATGTTTTGTTTTGTTTGTCCTTAAAAAAAAAAAAGAAAGAAGGGAAAAGGACAATTTTCAAACACAAAATGTCTCCAAACAGGGCTGAAATCTATTTGAGATTTGACCTACATTACTATCACTTCCTTCACATTGTAATATTTTTAGAGAAATTCTTATTTAACATTGTAAACAAATAAATCAGGCATTAGGTCATCAAACCTTTATTTAATATTTGTTTACATTTTTAGTCCCTTTTCAATAGTTACATCTATTCACACTATAATGAATTATATTAGCTTGAAGCAAAGGTTATTAAATATTAGTATGCCAAGAATCAACATGGATGCTTGTTGAAAAGGTATATAGGCTGGGTCTCTGGCAGGGAAATTGGTACATCTGGAGTGGGATCCACGGACCTCTCCATGCCACAGGCAACTCAAGTGCCTCTGACATACATAGTGTAGAGATTTAGAGTATGTGGTTACTATAACATGGTATGCAGTGTAATTCTAATCATCTCTTTTGGACTTAATTCCTGAAGAAGCGTGGGCAGTGAGAGCCACACCATGGCTACCTCAGACATGGAGAAGGCTGGTTTGTGCATTGGTGGGAAGCTAAATGTCCTGGGACTTTGCAAACATATGAAATGAGCTCATGTCATGGTGTTGCACATAGGCAAACGCTATGGTTCCCTTTCCTTGCTTTTCAAATTTAGTTTGAGCTCCAACGTTCCTGTTTCCTCCATTTTACCTTTGTAATGCATTTGACTGTTCACCCTGTAGGCGACGTGAATAAGAGGATCAAAGTAAGTTTTTGACAAATTGAAATCCACTCTGTGAGTTGTCACGTACTTAATAATAATTTCCTATTAGCCCTTTTCACTCAAGAGCATTTCATTCAAAAAGCAAGTGTATCTTCTGGTTTAAAATGAAGTCTCTTTGCTGTAATTTATTTTCTCACTTGTCATCAGCCCTTATGCTGAATGAACTAGAGTTATGTAATTATTTTTCTCTTCTTGTAGAAACCAGAAGTGTACACGTCTTGACATTTCCAGCATTGAACAAGTATGTGTTATTCTAAATATCTTGTGTATCATCTTTGTTTACATATATGTGGGATCATATACTACACATTTAATATGGCATTAATTTTATTGCACTTCATTCCTGGATTAATACTGTATTCAAAATGACCTCCAGCTATTTGAATTTGCACAGCTCATTACTAAATAAGATTTGGGATAATTGGGTAACACTTGCTTCCATAAGTGCTAACATACAATTTAACAATTTTAAGTTTTGTCTTATCTACTTTTACTATTCGTATATTGGAAATAAATACTGATGGTCAGAATTTTAAAAGAAGAGAATATTTCAGATTTGTGGTAATTTACTGCTGCAGTGTTAAAAATTGGCTGTGATAAAGTGAACTAATTACATTTTTTAATCTTCTAGGTTATAAAATAGTAACAAACCATAGCAAATTAGATTACAGGTGAGGTCTTTAAGCTTTTGATCCACAGTGACCAAATGACCCTGAACAAAGCTCATAAAAGACAGAGCAATAACGATTCGTTTGATGTGAATAATTGAGTTATCTTGGTTCTCATTTTATTACTAAGTATGGTTCTTTGAACCCCTACAGACACAAATGTGACTCTAGATCTTTCTTGTTCTGTGTCCACACTGTGACTCTCTATATTATCCTCCTGAAACATGCCACCTGGCTTCCTCAGACTACAGGAAATTGACTGTCACCCATTCCTGTGGATTTGGCATAAGCATGAGGTGGCTAGCCTGAAAGGAAAGAGCCCGCTTTATTTTTGGTTAACTTACCGCCGTGCTTTTAAAGGTAAAGTAGAAAGCACTTGGACTCTAAAGTCTCAGATCTGGGGTTTGAGTCACAGCCGTGCTGTTAGTTGCTGTGTAATTTTTCATTATCTGACTATTAATTTTTTTGCTAATTTACACACATTACACTCAGGCGGACAAAGAAAATATATCATCTTTATGTTCTGAGAACAGCAGGAGGGGGATTCAGAAATTACATGTGGTCAAACCTGGTCACCCCTGATCTAATGACTTAAAGTTACTGGTGTAAGAGTTGAAAATACTGGATTTTGAAAGGACTGGATCTGAGGGGAGAAGTTGGGATAGCTGCTATATAGACAGGATGCGGGCTTTGGAGAAATCATTCACTCTTGGAAAAAACATGATCTGCTGAGAGAGGGGGTTGTCACTGAGTGAACATGTACACTTTTCATGAATCTTACCAGGCAAGGCTTGCCTGTTACAGCATGTCATTAGAAGTATTTATTGAACCAATGCCTCAGAGCTGAGGCCTTGGGTTCTGAGATACTATGAAGTAGAGCCTTTTATCTGGATTGTCAGGCAGAAATAGGAAACCAGCCACAATATTGACTTTCCTTCTGATGAACTGCCCATTCCATGTAGAGGGAGGAAGAACAAACACATTATGATGCCCAGAGCTTTACTGTCCACAGCTCTCCAGGTCGAGCAGTGCCATCTGCTTGCCCTCCTGTCTTCCCACTAGAGCGGTGTGGTGAGTGGAGAACTGGCTGCATCAGACACTGGCTGCATCCTGCCCTTTCCCTGCAGTGGCTGCGTGTCCCTGGGCAGGTACTTCCCAACCCCAAGCCTCAGGGTCTTCATCCGTGAAAGCAGTTCACAGGTCCGCATGGGTGTGGTGGAAGACACACACTGAGTATGTGGCCCAGTGTTTGGTGATCAATAGGGCTGTGGGTCTGAGGTCCTTTCCCAGGCTGTTGAAGGTCAGGGGGTGGCTTGGTACTGGATTCCTAGTTCTCAGCACAGTCCTGGATTCATTCATTCATTCATTCATTCATTCACGTTCTCTCTCTCTCTCTCTCTCTCTCTCTCTCTCTCTCTCTCTTTCTCTCTCTCTCTCTCTCTTGAATGAACAAATAAATGATTTTTCATTCATTTATAGAAATGAAGAATTCCTACCACTTTTAGTATTTCTAATTAAAAAGGAATCTTAGAGCAGTATGCACTGGTTTGTTTTGAACGTCTTTAGGGAGAGGCTTTGCCTGGACCTGACCTCCCCTCGATGCCTTGCGTGATGGTAAACGTAACTTTTAAAAAACATGGTGGCTGGGCGAGAAGGGGGCCTTTGACGCCTACTGAAGGTGGCTGTCCTTCCCGTCCCCTGTGGGATCTGGTGTGCTCTCTGGTAGACGGATAGTGTCATGTGAAGTAGAAAAGCAAAACAGATCCAGTGGGAAAGTGTGGCCCCGGACGGCAGGCTTGACTGTGCCTGTGTTGGTCTCTTTTTCTGAGTAGTTTTTCTCACGATGGAGTTTCCTCCCTACCCTCCGGGTTAGACCTGAAGACTTAACATCCGTGAAGATAATGTGCAGTTCTCTGCTTTGTTAAAAAAGTTTCCCAAATGCTATCAGGCCTCCCAAAGAAATCGGGTGAAAATCTAGGCTGGTCCACAGCTCCTTCTCCCTGAGTTATCAAAAACCTAGGGGATAGGAGGATGCAATATAAAGAGGGAACATGAAGGTAGCCTTGCAGAAAACAGATTTTTTAAAAAGTATAGGCTCCCCCAGTCGGTGTGGCTTAGTGACTGAGCATCGACCTATGAACCAGGAGGTCACGATTAGATTCCTGGTTGGGGCACATGCCTGGGTTGCAGAGTTCATCCCTAGTGTGGGGTGTGCAGGAGGCAGCTGATCAAGGATTCTCACTCATCATTGATGTGTCTCTTTCTCCCTCTTCCTTCCTCTCTAAAATCAATAAAAATACATTTAAAATTTTTTTTAAAGTATAGGCTCCTATTGCCATGTTTACAGCATATTCACTTATTTATTCTTCACGTACAGAGAAAATCAGTGAGAGCAGGTTAGTCCCTGAGTGTGGTGACCGTGTTCCATGCACAGGATGAGGCTGAGGGCAGGGCTGTGACATTGGCCTGTAGTGGTCCCGTCTGCACTGCTGGCTCATCGGTGGATCCTGCAGCCCCCGCCGTGCCCCGCTTCCCCATATCTAGACACGAAAGGGGAAGTGAAAACAGGATTCTGACACCTGGTGTCTGCTTCCACCGAAGGGGCTGGGTGGAATGGTCACCCATATATATGTATTTCCCCCACAACTCAGCTTGCTGCCTACGTTTGCAATTAATTAGCCTGTTCATAGACTACAAATCAGAGCTGACACTCTGTGTGAAGCTTAGAGGACAGTGGGAGGGGCGGTCAGGCCTTCTCCGGACCCTCTTGGTTCTCTCCCTGGAGGCGTGGCAGGAGCCCTGGGAGCACAGGCTCCGGGGATGGGGGTGGAGAGCCGAAAATCTGCCCAGCTGTTTTCCTACCTAGGAGGGGACTGTGAGTAGGTTATTCCTCCCTCCCTCCGTGCCATATGCTGTCCCAGAATTTTCTTTCCCTCGTCATGGTAACTCTGCCCTGTAAGAGAAATTGTTGCAGCATAGTCACTTGAGCCATAGTGATTTGGGCAGAACATTTCTTTGAATGGATTTACAGATGGATTAATACTGTGTTAGGAAAAGGGGGAAGAATGCAATTTATTTGGTTTTGTTTTCTGTAGCTTAATTGACCAGTAAATCGTGAAACTGAAATTTCTCTCTCTCTCTCTCTCTCTCTCTCTCTCTCTCTCTCTCTCTCTCTCTCTCTCTCTCTCTGTATTTAGAGAACAAAATTACCCCTGCATATAAGGGCATTATTTATTTTAAAACAGCTCACTATTTTTGCCCGTCATCCACTTTTTCTACTATGAGACAAAAATCATTCTCTCTACTTTTAGACATGTTGTTTTTTTTACCTCTTTCTTTTTCTAAGAGTTTTTTTTTTAATTGTCTTGCTCATTAAGAAAGAAAGTGATTGCTCATTATTTCAATTCAATTTCCTTGGTATTGGTTTTAATCACCTTAGAAATGTAAAACTGGCATTCCATTATCCTAAGATGTATCCTTTTTACATATTATTGCACTGGTTTTTCTTTAGCCATAATTTAGTTGTTAATCAATTGTTTTTAAATTTAATTTTTTCTGGTCTTCACCCTCTTTTCGTTGGGATCTGTGTTTCCCTGGCCGCAGTGACGGCCACTGTGAGTGACTGAGCGTAGACCTACAACGTGGGTGAGTGCCCTGCAGACAGTCTCATTGACTCCTCACAACCGTCCTCACAGAGCTGTCACTGCACCCACTCCACCCTCCAGGCTTACCACCGCCGGGCATGGCTGACCGAGGACTCATGCCCACTTAGAGCTAATAGAGCCCCTGTTCGTCCCACTGAACTTTACGGACACATTTCAAGCATTTATGATTGTATATTAAGTATTTCAGGAACCAAATATTTGGGTCAAAAAGAAAGCCTAATTGTAGGCATATAAACAATAGTTAATGCATTTATGTGAATAACCAATTAGAAAACATGAAAATTAAATCATTAGGTCAAATGCAATAGTTTCATCATTTTTCTTGAACTTACAAAACTATCTTACCTACTAAAATCTATATTTCATGTTCTAGAAATCCTTCTTTTAAGAATATTTAAAGATATAATTATAAGAATGTTCAATGCAGTGAGAAACGGAAGCAGCCTGCATGGCTCTCAGTAGAGGACTCTTACTATGAATTGTGGTGACTAGTGTGATGGCATCTCTGTAACAATTAGAAATTACAAAACCTGTAGCTTTTAATTTGGAAGAATGGCAGTGAGCAAAGCAAGTTACAAAGCAAGATGTGTTATATTATTCTATTTTTTGAATAAAAATAAGATGGGATTATATGGACATATGGCTATGTCAGTATAAGAATATTATCCTGACATTAGCAGAGGAGAGTTTTTTTCTTTTTTTTTTAATAATAAAAAAGAAACAGGCCTGGCTGGAGTGGCTCAGCTGGTTGGGTATTAACCAGTGTACCTAAAGGTTGCCGGTTCAATTCCTGGTCAGGGCATATGCCTGGGTTGTGGGCTCGATCCCTGGTGGGAGGTGCGCAGGGGGCAACTGATTGATGTTTCTCTCTCAGCGATGTTTCTATCTCTTTATCCCTCTCCCTTCCTCTCTCTCCAAAAATCAGTAAAAACATTTTTTAAAAAGCTGGAAAACAGAAAATAGGCAATATTATGATTGATCTAAATACACCAATAAACTTGACATCTTAAATGAAAATACAGTCACATCCTATATAATAAAAGCCTAATATGCAAATTGACTGAATGGTGGAACAACCAGTGGAAAGACGGGTAGGAGCTGCCCCCAGCCCACAGGCCCCAGGCCTGCCAAGGCGGTGCTAGTGGGGACCCCCCCAATTGCCCCGATGGTCACTCAACAGATTGGTCCTGATTGATGGCTAGGCCTAAGAACCCTACCTGTGCAAAAATTTCGTGCACCAGGCCTCTAGTTTGTATATAAATGTTTATAGCATCCTATTAATAGTAGCCAAAAATTAGGAGCAATCCAAGTATCTGTTTTCACTGTATATTTCTACTTATGTTTCTCCAATATTTGCCTGTATCTTTCAAGAATAAATAGTGCTACTTCTGTCCTGCTATTATCCAGACTGAGACACTAGCTGCTTCTTTGTGTCTTAAATAGCTGTCTCCCTTTGGATGTTGTTGCAGAAGTTTAAAGAGAGGATAGGAAGGGAGAAGACGTTAGAGTGATTTTTGTCAGTTTTCTTCACACTCCATTTATATAACCTATAGGTCTTGGCTAAAATTATCTAATTGTTTTTTGGGACTTTGACAAATTGGATTCAACAAGCCCCTAGAGATTTCCCCATAAATTTCTGAGTACATTTATCTCCAGTTGTACACTGTTAGTCTTTGTAGTGATTAGTGTGACCCAAGAGAGAGTCCAAAAGCAAGCATTTACATTTTTTGCATCATGATCCGTTTATTATGTATGGGGCACATACCTTACATGTTATTTTATTTAAACTATGTGAATGGGTGTTTCATAGAGTAAATTGAAAGCCATAAGCACAGCACTCTGTAAACTTCAGAATCTGAAACAGACTTTTGCTCAGTTGCCTTCAGACCTATCCCATCTGTGTTCTAGGAGGTTACGTTTTCTGTGTTCTTGTGATGAAGATGAAGGAACCTAAAACATCGCATCTCCTGGTCTATTCCCACCCCCGGCTCACAGTTCTGTTCTCTCTCGCTTTTCAAGGCACGGCTTACATCGTTGTACTTTTTCCGTTGAAAATGTTCTACCTCTCTGATCAACCAAAGCCCTTTACAATTTTAGAAAAACAGTTGTCACAAGGAGACTTGCTCTGAGAATTAAAGGCACCCACATTAATTAGGACCAGAGCCCAACTCATTGAGCATGTTGAGGAACCTGCTTTGTGAATTGACCTTATTTGGTTTGTCTTTCCCCAGAAGTGCTGCTGTTTCCATCAAACCCAAGGTTTTCTCCTCGAAGAGAGACGCGTGTGGCGGGTGGAAGCTGTGATCAGGGAGGAAACATCTCGGGGACCCCTGGGGGCCGTGTTCCTCCGTGGACCCTCTGTGTTCCTCTTTTCTGGCCTGTATTCCCCGGAGCCTTGGCACAGATCCTGCGAAAAACCTCAGGTGAGCGTGTGTGTGGAGGGTGATGGGAATGTCAAGTGCGAGGCAGTGCTGCACGGACTCCCTCTTGCTTCCCCGGCTAAGAGCTGAGCTGCCTGCTCTCACTTCCTGGGAAAGGTGGTCGCTACAGAAGCCCAGAGGACACTGACAATGACCTCTGAAGAAACCCAGGTGGACTGTTTATACACAAATGCATGTTGTGGCAGCCCCGCGTTTCCTGCCTGGAGGCTGCGGGCTGGGCTCCTTGGGCGGGCAGTGGGAGAACGTTCACTCGCCCCCTCCCTCCCTTCGTGCTACTAGTAGGTCTCTAAACAAGGTTTGCTGATGACACAGAAAATGAAAACTTAGCCCTAAGTCCCCTTTTCTCATCATCTTCAAAAGAAGGCAAAGGAGGGGCGGAACTAAAAGGAATTGTTCAGAAGGCCGATTTAATTTCTCTGATTTTCCTATGGGGGTGGTGGGTGGGGGGGTGGTGGATTAAATGCCCTCAAGAGGCAGCCAGGGGCAAGTATCACATATCTGAGGGAGCCAATCCATGCTGATGGGCTGCGACTCATCTCCTAGGTCGGTGGCATTAGCTCAGGCTGCCTGTGTCACCCGGCCTCACCCGAGGGGCCAATAGGGAGGCCAGGCGTCTGCCCCGGCAGGTGCCAGGCCTGCTGTTTACTTAGCAATGTCGGCAGCGGCAGCAGCTGCTCCCCGGCTCCAAAGCAGTTAGAGAGGCGCCTGTGCCGTTGCCAGGTGCCTCTTCCCTATGTGCTGTGACAGGTGAAGCGAAACTCAGGGCAACACCTGCCAGCCCGCACGACAGCCCGTGCTAACTGGATGGTGTGTACAGAGCATTTCCGCTCCGGGGCTCGCTGACCGAGCAGCAGGCATAGCTCCGACTCCCCGCACCGAGGCTGCAGGAGATGAGATGGAAGCACTTTCTGGCCTGCACTGGAGACAAGCCTGGTTGGGTGTCACGAAGATGGAGGGACTTTACCTTTGCCAGCTGCGCTCAGAGAGCACAGGAAACCCCCCAAACAGAAAAAAAGGTGCTCGCTAGAGACATAACACATTCATTATTGATTATCATTACCAAACTGATGGATGAAGCGATCAAAACTGTCATTTTTCTCCCCGTGCTGAAAATCTCCCATGGTCTTAGCCTTTAAATCTAGTTTTCCTCTTGGAATAGTTGACGGAGGAGAAGTACTTTAATATCCACGCTAGACATAAGTAATTGGAAAGAATCACTACGGCTTTGGCATTTATTTGGTCTTCGGAACACATGTGTGACTTGGGTCTTTAGGTTCCTTTTCACACATAACGGGAGACTTCTTGTGGAAGAAACAGAAAGTGAGAGGTTTTCCAAAGCTTAGATTGCAACTCTTTTCTCTTTGGTAAAATAACCCCAGATAAACTCAGAACACAGACAGACTTCCTGTTAAAACATGGTCCACAGTCTTAGCCATCTACCAGGAGACTGAGAGCTGTGGAAACTCAATAAACTCAATGAAGAGGGCATACATTGTATTTCTAACTTTCCATTGAAAAGGTGCCTGATATTCTGACAATACCAGCTAATAGTTTGTGGTATTTGGAATATATATATATATATATATCCTCACCCAAGGATATTTCTCCAGAGACACATCGATTGGTTGTCTCCTGTAGGCACCCCTACTGGGGCTGGGGCACCTGCACCTGAGGTATGTGCCCTTGACTGGGAATCAAACCCAAACCCATTGGTCTGCAGGCTGACGCTCTAACCATTGAGCAATCGGCCAGGGCTGAAGTGTATATTGAAGCTACTCCTGATGTACCCTTTCCCCATTTGCTTTCCTTTAAAAAAGGTTGCCTTCCAGAAGGAAAGTAAAAACATATTCATACTAAAGTATTAATGACTGATACAGACTATTTGTCACCTGTCCCTAGAAATTTGCATTTTAGAATACAATAATAAATTTGAAATGAAGGGGAAAACAGAAAAACACCTACTTCTGAAAGGTTACGTTTTGGCGAAGAAAGAAGGGGTGTTGGGGAAGCAGAGGCAGGTCTGGGTTGCACGCCCAGGCTTACTGACCAGCCCTCCATGCCCATCCTTGGAGGAGCCCACCTGTGCTCCCTAGGGGACACTGGGTGTTGGGGGAGCAGTGATTCGGATCTGGTTTGGCTACTGGCTGACTAAGGCAGGCATGGTAAGCCCTGTCCCCTCATCCGCACACTCGGTGGTTAATAGTATCAGCACCTTTCACAGAAGGTTACTGAGGACATTTTCATTCAATGGCAACGCGTGAGAACCCCGAGGACAGTGCTGGACACAGTGGGTGCCAGAGAAATTGTCATTTTCCCCCTTTGCTTAGATGCAAATACAGATGAAGTCTCTTTGGTAGAATTCCGTCTGAGAAGACCTGCTGGTTCCTTCCACTGAGGTGGGGATTGGCCACATCTTGGCATTCCTGGTGGGGGACCTGCAGCAGGTGGGGGGGGTGGTTATTACTGTCTGTGGGAAAGGCTTTTGCATGAATGTGAGTCTCTGCTGCCTCCTCCCCATCGTTCAGGGAAATAGTTCAGAGCCACTGCCTCCGTGCGCGTGGAACTCAGCGTTACTTTCATTAGGCGCATCGAGCTCCGTGCAGCCTCCCACTTGCCCTTTCGTTGGCACAGGCCTTCATTAATGTGCACCTGTGGCTATGGTAGCATAGACGCTGCCCCAGAGAACCTGGAGGTTATTATACCTGGGAAGGAACGGGCCCCCATTGCCACGTCTCTCCTGAGCATCCACAGCTGCCTCCATCAAAAATGTTTGAAGCCACTGCGAGAGGCTGATTCTTTAAAAATCAGGAAAAGCACCAGGTAGCGGAGACACATTCTTGTAAACTAGACTGACCTTTGGCCATGGCTGCCAGGAAATGAGGAGGAAAGGATGTGAAGCTCAGCAGATGGAGGTCACACAGGGAAGGAGCCTTTCCCCCGGGACAGCCCAGAGGTGCAGCCCAGCACGGAGACCGACCAAGGCCGTGTTGCCAGGACACACAGGGGGCAGCCAAGCTGAAGGGGAAGAAAGCAGGAGGTGCTTTTGTAGGAAACAACATAAAAGAATAAAAATCATTTTCTAGGTAGGGAGTCAGGAGAAAAAGAATAACAAACTATACAGTGAACAAAATGATTGTAAAAAATATAGAACATATGTATCTGAAAAAATATGAAAATATACTTATAAAGGTTATATTTACAAACTAGAGGCCTGGTGCACGAAATTCATGCATTCGGGGGGCCTTCAGCCCAGCTCATGCCCTCTGGTAGTTCAGGAGCCCTCGGGGGATGTCCAACTGACAGCGGCAGGGGGGGGGTGGGGAGGGAGCAGGCCTAAGCTAGCAGTCGGACATCCCTAGCGCTGCTGCAGAGGTGGGAAAGGCTTCTGACCACCAGGGGGCAGCTTCTGCGTTGAGCGTCTGCCCCTGGTGGTCAGTGCACATCATAGTGACCAGTCATTCTGCCATTCGGTCAATTTGCATATTAGCCTTTTATTATATAGGATACTAGAAATAAAAGGGAAATTGTTCTATGTTTACTTTAGGTTTTATTTTATAAAAATATGTTTTTATTGATTTCAGAGAGGAAGGGAGAGGGAGAGAGAGATAGGAATATCAATGATGAGAGGGAATCATTGATTGGCTGCCTCCTGCACACCTCCTACTAGGGATCGGGCCAGCAACCTGGGCATGTGCCCATGACAGAATCAAACCCGGGGCTTTTCAGTCCACAGGCTGACGCTTTATCCACTGAGCCAAACTGGCTAGGGCTACTTTAGGCTTTAGAAGGACTCAAAACCATAGGTTTGGCACGTGTTGTGTTTTGATGTTCATATTACAATTTTAGGTAGTTTTGTTGTTTTACTGGCAGTGACTGCTAATGACTAAGGATACCAAGTGTGAACAGGATGCTGGCACACACTTGATGTGAGGTGGGTGTTGGAAACAATCAGGATAAGATCAAAAGAACAAACTTGAGCTAAATAGTCTGGTTTTGATATGTAAATGCAGCTGTGTGCTTTGGGGGAGTTATTTTCCCTGTTTACCAGTTTTGTCTTTAGTAAAATGAGATGAAATTTTACACCCATAAAGGTTACTGAAAAGATTAAATAGATAATGCAGGTAACGTATTTAAATAGAGCCTGGTCCTCAGTAAATGAGCACTTTGGTTTAGGTAGTAAAAATTAGACTCAATCACATTTACTCTGCTACACAGAGGCACAGGGCATGACATTCATGCATGCGGGAGGTGGTCCCTTAGCTTTGGCTTTGCACCCTCTCCAATCTGGGACCCAGAGAGGGATGTCTGACTGCCAGTTTAGGCTAACTGCCTCTGCCTGCCGGCTTAATCGCCCCTACCTTGCCCTCCTGCCACCCTTGATCACCCCCTACCTTGCCCCCCTGCCACCCTGATTGCCCCTACCTTGCCCTCCTGCCACCCTGATCGCCCCTACCTTGCCCTCCTGCCACCCTGATTGCCCCTACCTTGCCCTCCTGCCACCCTGATCGCCCCTACCTTGCCCTCCTGCCACCCTGATCGCCCCTACCTTGCCCTCCTGCCACCCTGATCGCCCCTACCTTGCCCCCCTGCCAGCCTGATCGCCCCTACCTTGCCCTCCTGCCACCCTGATCGCCCCTACCTTGCCCCCCTGCTGGCCCGATCGCCCCTAACCACCTCTCCCTCGGCCCCCGGCCTAAGCCACAGTCTGGCCTCCCTCTGTGGGAGGCAACCTGGCAGATCAGAGGAAGGCACCACCCCCATTACCCTGCTGCTGCTGCCACTGCCAGCCATGCCTGGGCCCTTCCCAGCCGCTGTAGCTTTGTCTGGAAGGACGTCTGGAAGGTAATCTGGAAGACCTCTGCCCTAATTAGCATATTACCCTTTTATTAGTATAGATAGCAGGTAATTTTGTCTGAAAAAGTAATTCCTACAAAATGTGAAATACAGTCCTTTTCTTTCTTGTTTACTTTCTGACCTCTAGAAAGTAAGTTTTATTTTATTCTTAGGTAGAAATGTATAAATAATTATGAGTTTACACATATTGCAAATGTATAAACTCATAATTATTTTTCTGCTAATGTAATAATCCATGAAGATGAAATTGAGGACTCTCCCATTCAGGGAGTCAATAAAAATAAGCAAATGGATGTTGAGAAAAGTGATGATCATAGTTAAAATAATGAATTAATGAGTAAGGACCTGTGGGTATATGGATGAAAAAGAACAGCCAGTTAGATCTGACACATTACCTCACCATAAAGAAACCACCACCCCAGTTAGCGCAAATAGTTTTGATATACAGAGTAAAGAGATAACTAAAATTATGTTAACGCACACGTAGGGTGATCTTGTATATGGTTGTCAACGAACTTTGCCCTGCAGTACAATGTGGTCGGCTAACGGTTCTGTTAAATTTTATCAGTCATCTATAGGAGAAACTAGACCCACGGGAATGTGTTTTTCTGACTCGCAGAATAGCCCATGTACTTTATCTACTGACGCACAAGGTCGGTCAGTTCATTTTCAACTTGTGAAAATACTGCCCTTTCTGCAACAAATGTGTTCTGTGGGCGACATTGAAAACACAGTGTCTTACCTGCCTCCGGAAGGTTGAGTGCTCTGTGCCTGGGAGATGACACAGGAGCTGTTTCATGTCCCAGGAAAAACAAGCACCAAACTAACTTGCAGTTCCTTCTTCATTATCATAACTAAGACCTCGCCAGGGACAGAGCCTTCACACATGTAAATTGAAGCTTCCCTCCCCTATAGCTTTCTCTACTTGCACTTGAGGTTTCCTTTGAGCCTCTGATCACTGAATGTCAATATTATAGCCCTATCTTCATGAAACTTGTAAAATGTCAGGTATTGGCACCTAATATTCTTTCCTCCAAGCGTATGAAACCTTTCTGTGACCTCTGATTTACCTTAATTTTAACAACACGATCACAATTTTAAGGTTATCATTTCTCATTTCAAAATGTGAATATTAAACCTTTGTATAATTTTAAATGTTACGCAATCATTGAATAGCATAGTCAACTATCTGAGGAAATCTCTGTTCTTTTCCCGGGACAAAACCAAAGCATAGAATCAATGCCAGGAGCTGACAGTTTGAATCACAAGGGAACAATTAGGAAGTTCATCTTTGAGGTTTATTAGCCAACTACAAAGGAAGCAAACCTTTTGCAGATAGCATGTTCTCTCCCTTGG